>NC_044320.2:32533864-32628864 GCF_007474595.2 Lynx canadensis
GGCTCAGTTGGTTAAGCTTTTGACATCAGCTCAGGTCATGATCTCACCGTTGGTGAGTTCGAGACCCGGGTCGGGCTCTGTGCTGACCACTCAGAGGCTGGAGCCTGCTTCGGATTCTGTGTCTCCCTCTGTCTCTGCCCCTCCCCTGCTCATGCTCTGTCTCCCTCTGTCTCAAAAACAAATAAAAAACATTCAAAAAAAATTAAAAAAAGAATATATTACCTGACAAAGAGGGAAAATGAGAGGTCTGCAAATACAGATCTAAAAACTTCATTTCCAGCCAGCTTTTACATGTATTGCCGTGGCTACTATAATCAAGAAACGGTTCCAGCATCCAGAAGAGCCAAGCAAAGTATTAACTTGGTCCGAACTAAGTCAACACTGCCGAAGAAGGACTACTCTCTCCATATCACTCTCATTTTCAACCAAAAGTCTCCAATGTAGGAGACAAGGACCAGGCTCAAAGTCACCTTGAGGCCTATGGGAGTTAAAGATTGAGGAGATTTTCTAAACTTCAGGGTGGCCAGGTGCTAATGCCGCCATTCCATTTCCATAGTTTTCAAAGTTCTACTGACCACAGGGATAAGCACTGGCTGACTTCTTTTGTTTCTAACACACTAGCAACAGGAGAAAGTCATACTGGAACTTTAACAATATGTATCGAATATATCTGTGGCCACTAGGATACCTGTATTGGCAGGTTATGTTTTTGTTTTTTGTTTTGTTTTTTTGGAAGCTGTATCATCATTCTTAATTTTAGGCCATCAAATCTAATCAACAGATTTACACACACAAAACATTTTTTCTCACAACTTCTCTGCCTAAAAAATACACACGTCCAAATAAAAATGGTTCGTGCACAAACACAGACAAATAGAGATAGACACACACTCATCCATGCCCTCTAAGAAACTGTCATAGTAAAACTGGCAAAATCAGCTGTTCCAAACCAAGGAAGCAACCTAACCATTTGTGAAACTGTGTGCTGATGCAGGAGATGATAGAAGATCCACCTCACTTGCAAAGACAAAACAATTAAATTAGAAAAAAATAAAAAAGAATCATGAGAAACCTTAAATGCACTTTTGAAAAACACAGACAAATGAATACATATGCCCAATGAAGACACAGTTACTGGTGAGGCCACCTGACTCCAAGTCAAGTTTGGAAATAAACTGACACATATTGTCTCAGGTATTTCTTCCAGCATAATGTTAATGTATTAAAAGAATATCTAGACTGGGAAAATATAGAATATCTGGGACTTATAGATATAAGATATATAGATATAATATATATCTAATATATATATATATATATATATAATATATATATATAAGATATATAGATATAATTCTTATAGAATATAGAATAGACTGGGAAAATAGAATATCTAGACTGGGAAAATATTTTTCCTTTTGACACTATCTAAAAGAGTACCATCCTCAGTTATAGAATGTCAAACACCTAAAGCACTCAAGTTTTATTTTTATTTTTATGTTTATTTTTAAAGTAAACTCTAAACCCACTGTGGGGCTCATACTTACAACCTGAGATCAAGAATCGCATGTTCTCCTGAATGAGCCAGGCAGGTTCCCCTAAAGCATCGAGTTTTTAAAAGAAGTGAGCCAGAACCTTGGGGC
Source organism: Lynx canadensis (assembly GCF_007474595.2). Taxonomy (NCBI): domain Eukaryota; kingdom Metazoa; phylum Chordata; class Mammalia; order Carnivora; family Felidae; genus Lynx; species Lynx canadensis. The sequence goes on from NC_044320.2 coordinate 32,535,508, forward strand.
TGGAACTATCTGCCCATTCAATGCTTATACTCAGGGCCTAATTCAGTGCCTTGCAAACAACTGACATTCAATAAACACTTGTGAAAGATTAAATGAATACATGATAAAAATGAAATATATTAGAATTGGCCAATCAACATGAAAGTATTTTTTTAAATATACAAAATGACTTATTAAAGTGGAATTACTTCTTTTAGCCCTCAAAATATCATTTTGTGTTTAAAACATTCTACATTGTATTTTCAGACTCTTGAATTTTGTATCAGCACTTTGAGCACTTTTCGTGCACTCTATCAGTGCATTTTTTAAAGTTTGCAAAATCACCTGAGTAAATGGACTCCCATATTGCATCCAACCATTAATGATTACCTTTGTTACAAAAGTATTCCACTTCTTCACAGCTCAGATTTTCAGGCCCAAATTCTGTAGAAAAGCTTTCCTCCAATGGAAAGTCCCCTTTTGAGATGATGTCTGTCTCCTCTGATGGACACTCTTCTTCTTCCTCTTCAATGGCATCTTCTAGCGGCCCTTGAAAAAGAATCAGGGACACTGTACCAAAAACATCCAAAGAAGCTAGTGAAATAAAATCCTTTAATAGGGTATTTTGGTTAAATTGGTGAGAAAAAAAATGTATTCTATGAGTGGGCCAAGCAATATCATCAAGGGGACTTACACAAGATAATGCCACCCTCATATTCACAAGAAACAATTATCTATAATGAGAAGTGGAAGGAAACCAGTGCCTGAAGTTACTACATAGAAAACAACCTCCATCTTCAACCCTTCCCCACCCCCAACTCCAAGACTAAATCTTCTTCTCTCTCTCTCTCTCTCTCTCTCTGTCTCTGTCTCTCTCTCTTTAATTCTCTCCTGAAGAGCAAAACTGTGCACTTTATGTTCATGTGTTAGAATTAACTGCCTGGTAAAGAGTACAAGTCTCTTTTACATCGTTGTACAATTTTACCTGAGATTTTAATAAAGATTTAAAGTAATTGAATGCATTTTAATTGAACTGAGATTTTAATAAAGTCTATACTTTTAAAAACCCATCTTAAGAGTGGATTCCAAGAAAAGATTTCATTATATGTGTTTGAGGCTTGAAGAAAAATTACATATTTCTCTCCCTGATGAAAGCATAACCCTATTCATAATTAATTGAATTTTTTCTGAAATGAAAAGTAGTTTTCTAATGAAAAAATGTAATTTGTATTTATGTGATACTTTTTCAGTAATAAAAATACAACTCCCTTAGAGTGAATGAGAGTGAGGTGCCCTACATTAATGGACCTATTTTATTGAAAGGAAAGGGAGGGCTAGCGTTGTTCAGATGGGTCAGAAGTGGGCTACATGGGGATACCACATGGCTGGTTATGAATTCCTGACCGCCCTAGAGAAGAAAAGTGTCTGACTCATTTTACTAAGCAGAGGCCTGCATTTGCTCCTTAAAGAAGCGAGGTGGCATTTTATCCAAAGAACACAATTATGTAATTTGTACTAATTGTCACTCACATCCACAGTCTCATCAGACAGGCTAAATACTTAACGGGCTTAGGTAGTCTCTCTCTTGCTTCTTAGAAATGTGCTGGAAAATTCTCAGGGCCAAAGAAGAAATCTCATAAATAATTTAAAATTGTGCACAAAATGCAATTTTTCTGTATGTGTAGGCAAACAAGAATAGGTACATACAGCACAATATCTGGTATTTTCCCAAAAGCAAATTTCTAAAGGGCAGAATTCATAAGACACACTTTCATGAACAAAATTAGTTCGTTGCATGGATTTAAATTAAGGGACATCCAAGCAAAAAACTTCTTATGGAGTTCTTTGTCCTTTTTACAATTTATTTTTTCTCTTTTTCTTCAAAATAAGAAATGTTAAGGAAAAAAGAATACGTTAATTTCAAACACTCTGGTAATGTGTTTTCTTATTCTCAAGGTAGAGGGGGGAAAAAAAACCATGGAGTTTTGCACATACTGCCTTCAAAAGTTACGGATCTCATATTAGTTTTTACCTCTTTTTTATTATTTCACTTTTAAAAGTATAATGTTTTAACTCTTAAAACAATTACATCAAGTAGCAAGTATGCAAGGAATATATAAAACAGTAATACTGTAAAATATAATCATTAAAACACTTATCTGATAATTCTAATTTTTAATGCTGAGTCTAATGAAAAATTTAATAGAATATCCTCCATATTTTTTAAAACATCTTAATTGTAATAACAATTCTGGTCCAAATAAGACATGTGAAGCTGTCTCATTTGTGTTTCATGTGCGATTTCAAAGCACTTTCTTATGCTATCTTTAAAATAACCCAATGAGGTAAGTATGAGAATTAATACTATTTTTACTTTGTGGATCTGGAAAGCTCAGGAAGTTAGTTAAACAGAATAAGGTTATACTCTAATAAGCGAAAAAATTGATGTGAAAATCCAAGATTTTTAAATACCTTTTATTAATACACCATACTACTACACAAAGTATTCTTCAGTAGTTACAGACTGATTCCTTCATAAATAAACTTATAAAACACAGAAGTCTTCTGAAATGCTTAATTCATATTAATGTAAATACTCATAGATGCTTAAAGATCTGTCTCTACAAATTGAAAAACCTCATGTTGCTTTTCTCAGATTACTGAGAATATATGTTATAAAATATTAGATTGCCCCTCCAGAAAAAAATCAGGAAGATCTTCTTATAGATTTTATTTACCAAAACTAAAATAGTTGGTTCCTAATATTTAATGATTTACATAATTTATATCCATACTAAATCAATCTGCAAAGAAACTGCCTTAACATCAGTTTTAACAAAAATGACAATTTCTATTTATCAAAGCTTATCATAAGATCTTAATTGATAATATAATGTTCTATATTCTGTGGGCTCTTTTATTTTATATGCTGGCTATCAATTCACAATTTCAAGCATATAATTGAAAAGAAGCACTTATTTTCAAAAACAAACTGCAAAAACCCAAATGAAAGGTGAAAAAGTCTTGAGATCTTCATTCGCAATACATCAGATCTCATTGTCCATATTTAAAACACGCCACAGGAAGGGGATTTAATGACCAACTTGTATTTCTCCCAAAGCAAGTGTCAGATTTATATAATTTACTGTACTTTAAAATGTGAAATTACTAATCATTCCTTTTGCCATGCTATCTAATCAGGCTCTGGCAAAAAGGCTTCTCTTAAAATGCATAGTATTTATGGTTTAAGATCAGATCTCGCTCTACTGTCTATATTGCATGTTTCTTTAACAGGAAAACCTTACAGATAATCGGTGGCCATAAACTAACATTTTAAAAGGGTAAAAGACACTCGAAGCACAAGTACAATTAATAGCACCAATGAAGGAGGGAATGAAGGAACCTCGTGTATATGGATTAGTGGGCACAGAAGTCCACTTCAGAAAAATCACCACACATAATTTGACACAAATAATAATATCTACTCAGAAAAGGCTCACGACTGAGCTCCATGTGCCCTCATGGAGAAAATTACTTCTGATTGAGGCCACTTGGCAGGCAAGTGGAAGGAAATCTGAATTTCAGCTCTTCAACTGCCTCTGATTTATAGATATTCAAACACTGTTGCCAGAATTAATAGTCTTAATATGTATAAATATAAATATTTCCCTCATTTTAAAATGCTAATAATTAGCTGTACATCCTAAAGCTATGAATACAATGGTGCTATATGTTGGGCCCATAAGGTTGTTATTCGTCTCTCAGAATGGGAAGGCATCCTCCCACATTTTATACTGGATGAATAATACAGATTACTGGGAGATTCTGGTGAGTACAAAGTACTACTTCCTTTTTCAGAAGGGGAGATAATCGGGTACTTGGGAACCCTCTAAATGGACCACAGCTACCTTTGCCCTCTAGATATAAAGCTGAAGGTAAGAAGGGTTGTGCAGATTCGCACCCCCTGACAATACTGACGGCCGTCTAATGCATGGTGCAGCCTTTCACTCAGCCATTACAAACGCTGCGCCAAAGTGTGGGAGAATTTTTCATTTGGTGGTTGTTTCAGTGATCCGCGGTTGGTAAAGGGCAGGTGGGAAGTTGAAGATTAAGTAGTCCTACCTTATACACTGGTGATATAGTCAACGAATAAAATGAAGATAAAGAATTGTATTTGTATGGTTACGAAGCAGTTTGAGGAATACTTACTCCCCAGGTAAATGAATTTATATTGGTGGTTAAAGAAATCCCTGAAACCCATCCATAGCCACTAAGGTAAGAGCTAGAAGGTGACAAAGAACACTTTAAAAAAAAAAAAAAATATATATATATATATATATAATTTCATATATATATATATATATATATATATATATATATATAGGAAAGAACACTAAAATATGCAACACAATGAGGACATTCAAGAAATGGTAAGGATCAACACAGTAAATATTAAATCAAATCAAATATATGTGTCTTTCAACATATGTTGTCTCGATCAATAACTTCCTACCTTGGCAGCATACGATAAATTAGAGCAGTCCTCACCTTAATGTCAGATTGCCTTCGTTCATATAAATTCAAAGCACTTCAGAATGAAGCACCCAAGAAAGAAATTAAATTATACAGAAATTAAAATACATTGCCAAACACAAAGAGGAGAAATAAATGCCAAATTCTATGGTTTTGGCATGCTATCCCCCCAAAGGGGTACCTTCTCTTAAGCACTCACTGGCATTAATTTATTAGAAATTATTTTAGTTTGGTTTTGCGTGCCTTCTGATTAAAACAAGAAAAACACGTTGTCATAACAGAACTACAGAGAGCATTCAGTCTCCTCTCCATGAATTAATATTCTAAGCATTCTAGAGGCTGCACAAGACTAGCCACCTAGCAAAATGAGACTGTTTCAGAATACTGGGCAGCCTTGATTGCAACTGACAGGTGGGAAGAAAGTCACATTAAAATATTATCATTCCCAATAATTACAATAATCCATCATCGCGTGCTCCAAAATTCTGCTAGGTGAGTTTCTTCCAAAAACACACAAATATTTCCAAACCTTTTTAATTCGTTGCTTCCTAATGTATGTCATTTCAGGTCATTTTTATATCTGATAGTATGATTAATATTAAAGCTTCCATCACAAACTTTACATCATTTTACTCACACACAGAACAAAGAATATATACCAATGGAATAATGGAATAAACTCCTCAAAATCTAAATAAATTAATGAAAATGAAAATGGTATTCTCCCCAAAGTTGACAAATGCTGTGGATGGAACTGGAGAGTGTGATGCTAAGTGAAATAAGCCATACAGAGAAAGACAGATACCATATGGTTTCACTCTTATGTGGATCCTGAGAAACTTAACAGGAACCCATGGGGGAGGGGAAGGAAAAAAAAAAAAAAAAAAAAGGACGTTAGAGTGGGAGAGAGCCAAAGCATAAGAGACTGTTAAAAACTGAGAACAAACTGAGGGTTGATGGGGGGTGGGAGGGAGGGGCGGGTGGGTGATGGGTATTGAGGAGGGCACCTTTTGGGATGAGCACTGGGTGTTGTATGGAAACCAATTTGTCAATAAACTTCATATAAAAAAAAAAAAATAAAATAAAAAAAAAAAAAAAAAAAAAAAAAAAAAAAAAAAATAAAATCATTTGCAAAATATCTACTCAGACAAAGAAATGAGAAGGCATGCAAAACCTTCTAATATATATAAAATACAGGGATCTCTAAATGGGACAATTTAAGCAGGAATGTATACCATGCTTTAATTAGTACCTAATAATCGAGCCACATTTATCACATGATGCTACCTCCCAAAAGGTAAATATGAAAATATAACTTGCAATAGGCAAATTCCGGCTCACGTTTAGTATGCAATGCACACGTGTCAAAATTCTATACAGGCACGCTACATTTTAGTTGATGGGTAAAAGGAGTTAAAAGAGAACTTTCCATTCCGAAATTATGTTACATTTTCTGTATGTGATGGAAATGAGGCGGTGGACTGATATTTAAATTGGATGTCTTATTTCTAATAAGAAAGATTTTGGGTGTCACACATTCTGTACATGTATGGCCTGCCTGTTCAAGCAGAAATGGGAAACAGCTCTAAATTAAAAAGCAGATATCCACAAAAGTGTGCCCCTCCCCATCTCGTTAGGGAGTAGGAACGTTTCGATCTTCAGAGTACGAACATCTTTTTACTAATTTTATCTGGGGCAGATTTTGTGTCTCTCACTAGCTCTTCTCTTAGAGTTTTCAGCTGTCACACTCAGCCTTCCTTATGAATCATCATTACCCCCGTAGGCACACCTCAAAATGCTTCTCACTTGGTTCCTATTACATTTGTCTCCTGCATATCCCACAGGGCCATTTAAGGAGAAGGGGCAGGCAAGAGGGATCTCTTTGGACAGTGCAATCCATACTAACTCGTGTAATTGAGCTTAACAGCAAGAATAAAGCCTTATTTCTGTGGTCTAAAAAAAAAATAGTATTTAAACGAGCAAGTTCTTCCTGCAGTCACTCACTTTTAACAATAGTTGCATCAGGGGATCTAGTAGGAAGGAAACATTTTTATTAATTTTTCTCTTATCTGCCAGAAGAATGTTGATTTTTTTCATTTGCGTTTGTTGCCTGCAGGTAGCAGACCAGAGAATCATATAGTAGAAATTCTTCTTTTTGATTAATTTCTTTCCATGTGTTATGTTATTTCTTATATATAATTGATTTTGGGCTTTGCTCATAGCTGTACATCTTTTTTATATCTATACCAACTGCTGTCCTTCAATCTAGAAAGTTGAAAGAAATTACCTGAATTTTGTTAAGTTTATTAAAAATGAGATCTGTGAATATTTAAATTGAGTTTTGAAACGTTAATGCAAAAAAAGATATTAGAGAATTTTTAATGGAGGGTTCAATCTGACCACATTCCATTGTAAAAAGAAGGGAAGGGGGTCAGGTTTTATTCAAATTGTTTCTTTAGGGGAAAAAAACCAAACTCTTTGATTTTATAAAAATAGAGTAATATTCTTTGCTGCAAGGTCTTTGGCCATTTTTACAGATGGCAGTATTAATACTTCTTATATATAAATCCGAAAACAATTTAAATTCTTTAATTCCTCCTGCCTTGAAATGCTTTGCTTTGGGAACCTTCACATTAACTGAGTAAAGTTAACAAGAAAATGGCAATTTCGCTTAGAACATATACCAGCTTAGCAAGCAGCAACTAACCTTACCTAGTAGCTCAAACACTGATATCACAGGAAGAATAAAGTCAGATGAGGAAGTACAGACAAACTTGAACTAGAATCTCTAATGACTACTCTCAAGAAATAACTCAGGCATTGAAAAAATTCAGTTCATTAGTAAATGCCTTGTGCATTGACCCAGGAAGTTAGTGACAAGAGACGGCACTGAAATTCAAACATTTTGTAATCAGGTCTCCCTCCAGAGCCCCATAAAGCTATTCTCAGTTTATTGAAGATGGTAACTCTATCATAAAGAAATATGAGAGTTTACTCATTACTAAAACAGTATATTTTTATATGATTGTGATATATTTCAATAATAAAAAGTGTCTAATTGGTAACAAGCACAAAAGATGAAAGGCGTATACATGATTTTGTCCTCTTTATGAGACTTGCATGTATTCATTTATTCATCCTTTCCTTCTTTATTCATTCAACCAGTATTTATTGAGGGTGAAGAACATGGCAGGCACTATGTTAGGCACTGGGATAACAGCAGTGTACCAGATATCCATCCTCAGCAGAAGGGGCCAGATAATCTAGCTAAGAAGATAAATTTATGCGTACAAAGGAGGAAGTTTATTTATTTAAAAAAATTTTAATGTATGTGTTTATTTTTGACACATAGAGAGAGCATGAGAGGGGGAGGGGCAGAGAGCGAGGGAGACAGAGAACCCGAAGCAGGCTCCAGGCTCCCAGCTGTCAGCACAGAGCCCAAAGGGGGGCTGGAACTCATCAACTGCAGGATTATGACCTGAGCCGAAGTCGGACGCTCAACTGACTGCGCCACCCAGGCGCCCCAGAAATTTATTTAATTGTTTGAATTTTTTTCAATTTATTTTTGAGAGTGCAAGTGGGGGAGGGGCAGAGACAGGGGGACAGAGAATCCGATGCAGGCTCTGCACTGACAGCAGGGAGACGGATGTGGGGCTTGAACTCATGAACCATGAGATGAGATCATGACCTCAGCTGAAGTCGGACGCTCAACTGACTGAGCCACCCAGGTGGCTCTGAAAATTTATTTTTAAAGAAAGAAGTTCCATTTTAACGTGAGGAGGGCAGGGAAGGCTTCTTGGATATCCTAAATTCTAGTTATTTGTGCATTTTTCTTATTTCCTTTGTTATAATTCTATCATGTCATAAAATTGAAGATCAAGTCAAGGAGAGATAAAATACTTAGCCATTTTTTAAGGCCTAGACACATAGCTTTGAACTATTACTAATTATATTGTTGATGAAGTTGATTACACTTGGCAGTGTGAAATCCGTGGTCCTTTCCTGTTTACTCAATATAGATGCCATTCACCCTCACCCTGCCAGTTGGTTTGGGGATATGGAATCAGGCAAGCAGGAATTTTCCCCAAAGTGAACACTGTTGTCACAACAGAAACATCAGATGTTACCCAGAATATGTATACAGTACATTAGATTTTTAAAAGCATTATCAATAAGAAAGGAAAGGATTTGAACCTATCCACAGAACTTTTTATAACTGACATGTTTATTTTTTATTTTTTGATTTCAAGTTTTTCTTTAAATTATAGTTAGTTAACATGTATGGTTAAAATTACTTTCGAGTATAGAATTTAGTGATTCATCACTTACATACAACACCCGGGGCTCATCACAAGTGCCCCTTTTAATGCCCATCACTCATATAGCCCATTACCTGCCCACCGCCCTCTATCAACCTTCAGTTTTTTTCTCTATAGTTAAGAGTCTCTTATGGTTTGCTTCCCTCTCTCTTTTTTTTCCTCTTCCCCTATGTTCATCTGTTTTGTTTCTCATATTCCACATATGAGTGAAATCATAAGGGTATTTGTCTTTCTCTGATTTGATAAGTATTTACTAAGTAAATTAATAAAACACTTATAACCTTATAGACTTGTACAATATATATATATATATATATATATATATACATATATATGTATACACACACACATTTTCTTTATTTCTTTTATTTATTTTTATTTGACACACAATGTTACACTAGTTTTAGGTGTGCAACACAGTGACTCAACTTCTCTATATGTTATGCTATGGTCACCACAAGTGTACCTATATCTGTCACCATTCAATGCTATTACTATACCATTGACTATATTCCCTATTCTGTACCTTTTATTCTTGTGACTTATTCATTCCACAACTGGAAGCCTGTATCACAATTCCAGGTTTCATGATATACTAACTACAAAACTGTAGTAACCAAAACAATATGGTACTGGCACAAAAACAAACACATAGATCAATGAAATAGAACAGACGGCCCAAAAATAAACCTATGCTTATGTGGTCAATTAATCTATGACAACGAAGGCAAGAAGATGCAATGAAGAAAAGATAGTCTCTTCAACAAACTATTCCGGGAAAACTGGACAGCTACATGAAAAAGAATGAAACTGGACCGCTTTCTAACAACATACACAAAAATAAACTCAAAATGGATTAAAGACCTAAATACGAGACCTAAAGCCATAAAAATCCTAGAAGACAGTATAGGCAGTAATTTCTCAGACACTGGCCATAGTAACATTTTCCAGATATGTCTGTTGAGGCAAGGGAAACAAAAGCAAAAATAAACTATTGGATCTCCGTCAATAGACACTTCCTTTAGAAATGTGAAAGCACCATCAAAATACAGCCAGTAGTCTAATCTAACAAAGTAAAATACTAAGTGGTTGGTAATATACTAAGTGGTTATATAACAAAGTTAAATTAGTAAAGCGAAAGAGATGTGATTTTAAAAATCATCTTATTTAGGGGCGCCTGGGTGGCGCAGTCGGTTGAGCGTCCGACTTCAGCCAGGTCGCGATCTCGCGGTCCGTGAGTTCGAGCCCCGAGTCGGGCTCTGGGCTGATGGCTCAGAGCCTGGAGCCTGTTTCCGATTCTGTGTCTCCCTCTCTCTCTGCCCCTCCCCCGTTCATGCTCTGTCTCTCTCTGTCCCAAAAATAAATAAACGTTGAAAAAAAATTTTTTTTTAAAAAATCTTATTTAAGGAGAGATAGAAAAGAATAGGGAAAAGGGGCTTATAGTCTCTTAACTTTAGAATGACTATATATCTCTCTTCCTAGAGCAAATCAAAGACAATGTTTAAAACGTCAACAACAAAAGCTCTAGCCAGTGAACACTAAGCGAGGGACTCTGATGACTAACTTTCTTAAACAATTTCATAAGGCAAAGATGAACCAAGCACAGTCCTTAAAAGCATTCAGTACGCATTTATTTGTCTCATATGCAACATATTCATTTCATATGAAAACATCTGGCACGTATAACTACATGCAAGAAACGAAGGAAAAATATCAACTCAGTGCAAAAATCTAGGGGAAAAATTTAATTAGAGGAGAAAATCAACAAAAATATTCCCATCATGTTCGGATCATTGTATATACATTTTTTTTCCTTCTTAATAATAAAATTTGAATCTAACTTCCATTTCACCAAATAGATCAATTAGCCTTTTTCTAATGCTTTATTTTAATAATATCCATTCTTACCCTGTTTTATTAAAACGATTCTTTACTTGTACAATTAATTGGGCTTGTTGTTTCATTTTTTCAATATTTATTTACTTATTTTGAGAGAGACGGGATAGAGGGGCAGAAAGAGAGGGAGAGAGAGAATCCCCAGCAGGCCCCATGCTGTCAACGCAGAGCCTGACACGGGGCTCAATCTCACGAACGGCGAGATCATGACTCGAGCCAAAATCAAGAGTCAGACGCTTGACCAATGGAGCCACGCAGGTGCGCCTTGTACAACTAATGGTTGTTTGAACCTTCTGGGGGAAAAAAAAATTATAAAATAACTGCCTTTGAAATGATGCCTGGCTTTATTAGCTGATTACAAACAGTTTGCCAGCAAACAGTGGTTCTTCAAGTGTCACCCCTGGACCAGCAGAATTAGCATCATCTGAGAACCTGTTAGAAACTGAAAATTTATTGTCAGACTCTACCTCAGACCTGATTTCAGAAACTCTGAGGGTGGGGCTAATCTATTTGTGTTTTCACAAAGCCTGCAGGAGATTCTGATGCGTGTCCAAGATGAGATCAGCTATGTAAGAATATAGATGCTATACAGAAGTTACTTTGCAACATTACCAATCATGTTTATTATTGTTATTTAATAGAAATAGTACAACATCTTGCATTTAATACGGGCTCCATGCCTCCAATGTGGATAGACGTCTTGTGTACTGCAGCTGATGGTCTGTAAGCAAACTACGTCTCGCCTGGGTAACTCAATGTAGTCGCTCCTAGGAAGTGGCAGGTTAGGTTTGTTTATTTAGTGGTTAACTGTTCTCCCAAATAATGCCAGGGAGTCCAGAAAATGCTCCAACCACATTGTTTCAAACAACCCTGTGATGGCATGGAATACGCTACAGCCACTTCAGGCTATATTATTTCTCCATATATGATATATATCATATATATCTCCCAAATGGATATATATATATATATATATATCTCCCAAATATATATCTCCCAAATACATATATCCATATATATCTCCCAAATATTATTTCTCCATACACTTCCAGGAGTTCTAGAAAACACAAACAATTTGACCAGGGAGTTGTTTTACTAAAGAACCCCTCGTACGTGTCTAGCTATGGTACCGAAAGATACCATATGTAAATGGGACAGCGTCTCAGTATTTAAATATTAAGGTCTGCTGTTTGAGTCCCTTGAAGACCGAGAGCCTCAACCAGCACCGTGTTCTCCTCAATCTCCTGTTTTGAAGGTCTAGCATTTCATGAAGTAAGAGGAAGGGCACTCTACCCAGACAGAGCGGGCCAATCAGTCAGTGGCAATCAGGGTAAAGCGAGAGTTCCCGGCCAGGTGACACACCCTCCCCTGCTCATCATCCCTTGCTCCAACCCCTTATTATAATCAGGAGCGTGCAGAACCCAAGAGTGATCTGTGGGATTGTATGGAACAGCATCGCGACCAACCTCACCGCTAACCTCCATCTGCGGCTCACAATACTACATGTCCTAGCACCACCACCTTGAACCAGAGAGTCAAGGTGAGGGCAGCTACAGAAATCTGTTCCATTTTTCACAAATAGGTGTGGCCTCCTGCTCCTGGAAGGCTGCCAATTTGGCCCTCGGTTTGGGTTTGACACAGTAAATAATGATGAATATTCTCTTCAAGCCTGTACAGTCCTGCACACACGTTATTTGCACAGCCAGAAAAAAAATTCCTCGCACAAAACAAAGCATTGTTGTGGTTCCTGTGCATTGGTTGGAATACAAACTTTATAAGAATTTGCCTAATTTCGCAGGTGTATATGTAATTTTCCAAATTTCCATTCTGGCAGATCTCTCTCATCTTTGGGGGATGAAGAAAAACAGATCTGTCGTTGCAAAACCCTAGCAAGACGAAGTGGGCTTTGTGAGTGGAGGTAAAAACAAAATCAACAAGCTCACTTCGCTCTAATTGTGACATGCCCTGGGATACATATCAAAAGGGCACATTTAACAAGTGTTCTATGTTGTCATTAAACCACCATAAAGGCACCTTGATTCAGTACTTCTGAACATCTCAAGAGGCCCAGAAAGCGCTTCCCCATAAAATATATCTTCAAAAAGACTTTTACTTTATACTAGCACATTAAAAGAGTGTCTAAAGACACAGAGGCACTCGATATAGCTATATTTTTAAGACGAACACTTACTCTCTGGAGAATTAGGAGAGCAGGTAGGGTGCCAGTGATAACAAAGCCAGCTTATCCACACTGCTCCAGCATCGCAACCTGGAGGAAGCATCTAAGGGCTCTCTTAAAAAGAAAATATCCTCTGCCTTTGGCAACAAAGCCTACAATAGAATAAAAGCAAGCACCTTTACAGGCAGAAGTTATAGGGTAAGCCAAAAGGTGGAGAGCACACATAAATGAAGTCTCTTCCGGTGGCTCCCAGCTCTCTCCCATACTTGTGTCGTAAACCCTGTGCCAGCTTCTGGGAGACACGTTCCCGGGCCCTTCTGGGAGAAGCATCTGTATGGTGTCGCATGTGGGAAGAAAACCAGGCCTGGTAGCTTCTTTTCCAGCTAAATGGAATTGCAGTTTTTCTTTTCAATTGTAAGTAAAAATGCATATCCTAATTGTTGGAGGTGGTAAGTTATAAAGTTGTTTCAATATTGATCCTACAGCTATACTTAATGAAGACCCAGAAAGGTCATCACCAGCGGCTACTCAACCCTGATCACCCTCTCACCTGAACCAGAGAAATGGCCATCCCTTCCCTCCAAAGAGAAACTTTTATAATATCAGACTTATCAGGACTTACCTAATATTCACTGCACTGGTCACAAGTACAAGAGAATTTGTACCCTGAAACCCATGGTTTCTAACTCTCATCTGCAGACAGATACATCTTACTTGAATAATCTAAAAATGAATGTTCCCCTGTCTTCAAATAGAGGTTTGCCTTAAATGTGAATTAGTGTTTTTTTCTTTTTTAATCTGTTTTTAGTTCCCTTTTGTTGTTATTTTGTTTTTCTATGTGGCAATTACTACTCCGAACCAATATAGTGTAAATAGCATGAAGCACAATATATGGGTGATTTTTATACATTAATAATCTTCACCTAGTTCAGATATTACTTTCTACCATTATTTAGAAAATAATTCTATCAGCCTCCTACTTCATGCTTTTATATACTTAAAATATTTTGCTCTTGGCTCAAGAAAATATAAACAAGTAAATCCTACCAGCAAATAAATGCAAGAAATTAAATTAATGGATGGCACCGCCACTCACTGTTAACTACGGCACTCAATCTGAGTCCCCCTCAAGCTGTTATAACCCTATGCTTTCTGAAAGCCAAAAGAAAGGAAGTATGCACCTGTCCCCCAGAACCCCCTCTCACCACACCATCTTCCTCACTCCAGCATTCTGTCTTGGAGTCAGGCTGACACTTGGTTCGAGTATCAAAGGAGAATGGAAAAGGTGTGTGAAAACAAAGTCTGATCCCCTCTGCATTCCTCGAGGAAAATCCTGGTGCCTATCATTTGTTCTATCACCCTCCTCTTTGTCCCAGTCTTCTCCTCTGGACTCTTCTGTAATGGACACAAATGTTGGTGTGAATCAGCTTCACTCTGAAAGTCTGATCAAAATGCAGACTTTCAAGCCACACTCCCCAAAATTCAGCAGCTTGAGGACAGGACCCAGGAATCAGGATTTTAACCCTGCACCCCAAAGTATTCTAGTACTGACCACATACTGGAACACAATGGATATGTTCCAAATCAGTGGAAAGAGGAAAGTGAAGCAAATCTGAATTATGACACTCCTATAACAGTAGGCAGGGCAAGATGAGAGTGAACCACCATCTGTCATCAGTAGATCCATGAGGTCATTCTCTTCCTCTATATTTAGTTCTACTTTGCTCAAGAACACCTTATCCTATACTGGGGGCTTTGTTGTATGCACGGAGAGAAAACTCAACTCATTAATTCTGCAGCATCATTTTCTATGAGGCCTCCTGTCCACATCTGAAGAGACATACAGTATCAGTTTGGCCAGATATATTATCCATTGCACTTGAGAATTATTCAAGTACCATATGGAGATTTGGCTGATGGAGTTGTGGGGAAATCCCATTCCATCACAATTCCCATGCTCTTTGGAAATTAAGCTGCAACACAAATGAGGCGAGTTCTAAATTAGATGCTGGAAATCATTACCTCTTTGTTTTATGTCGGTCTTGTTTTTTACAATATGTGGCCTCCTATGAAGAGTCAGTGAGGGATTGGGGTGGGGGGCACAGGTAGATCTGATCTTTTCATGAGCTGCTGAGGAGTTGAGGATCTAAAATGCTCTCAGGAAATCTGCCAGGATTCCATATACAGCTACTAAAAACTTCACAAACTCTCTGAAAGAAGCAATATGTGAAGTGGGAAATAAAGTGCAAGGTGTATATGTAGGTGTTTGGCAGGGTTGCAAAACTGTGAGAGAACTTCCTTCAACAAGGAAGTTAGAGAGAGACTGACTGCATTTAACACAACTCAAAGCAAGCCGAGTTGTCCTAATTTGGTAAAAGTACTTAAGAACTATACAAATCAGCAAGGAAAATACCAAAAAGGAATAACTCAGATTCATACCGTGCTTAATTACAAATTACAATTTCTTAAAAAATATAACTTACTGTCAAGTTAGCTAACATACGGTGTATGCAGGGCGCTCTTGGCTTCAGGAGTAGATTCCCACGGCTCATGGCTTACATACAACACTCAGTGCTCATCCCAACAAGTGCCCTCCTCAATGCCCATCACCCATTTTCCCCTCTCCCTCACTATCCCCCATCAACCCTCAGTTTGTTCTCTGTGTTCAACAGTCTCTTATGGTTTTTAAAATAATCTCTCCTGTTACTATATGTAAGATATAGCAACATCTTGTGTATCTAAGATCATTGAGGAAAGAGACATTAAAAAAAAATAAAAGAGAATGTGACAGATCATTAACTCAACCATTAAAGCTTCAAGAAATTTAGAACAAAGAGGGGAAAATGGATCAATATGTTTGGATTAAAAAAAAAACAACTTTTGGGGCACCTGGGTGGCTCAGTCAGTTGACCATCCTACTTCAACTCTGGTCATGATCTCACGCTCGTGAGTTCAAGCCCTGTGTTGGGCTCTGTGCTGACAGCTCAGAGCCTGGAGCCTGCTTTGGATTCTGTGTCTCCCTTTCTCTCTGCCCTTCCCCTACTCATGCTCTGTCTCTCTCTCAAAAATAAATAAACACTAAAAAAAACTTTCTAAAATAGGTTAGATAATAAAATCTGTTTCCTACAATATAGAAGTTCATTTCTATGAATATGTTTGGGTGAATAAAGAAACAAAGCTACTCCTTTAAAACACCTACGAAATTGGCTGAAGCAACAGTAATGCACAAAGAACAAGAAAACATTTCCTGATTGTGGGGTGAAAAAAAACCCTGCTATCCTTCATCTTCCTAATCATTTGGATCTTTTCTCTGAATTGTTTCATTTTCTATTATTCATAATAGGAACCTAGAGGCAATGGCCAAATCTGCATTTTATCAGTAACCACAAAAGTCCCTTAGAATGATAGCCTTCCAAGTGGATCCCAATTTAGGTCCCTTTTGCAAAGCCTGGGAGATCACAAATGGACCAGGAATTCTTGCTGATAAGGAGAAAACATCACGAACTATGCTATCTACCTGCCCCTTAGCCAGGAATCCTACAAGACACTCCACTCCATGCCATCCTGGGCGTGCCATCCTCAACCCTGGAAAGGAGAAGGAACCAACAACCAGACAAAGAAGAGAAAGATGATAAAAATCTTAGAGCATGCCCATCTTCTGCATCATAGCCTACCTATCTCTGTTATTTCATCGTGCCAAAGTATATAAACGAAGAGCCCCTAGGAGAGAGAGGGGTTAGAGATGAGGGAAGAAATCTGGAACATAAGACAAGCTATATGTTAATGACTAAGAAAGGAAAGCCTTCTTTCACCCCAGAAACATATTTACTTTATGAGATGTAATGATGTTTTTTAAATACACTTCATGTTTTCAGTTAAGATTTTCAAGACATTCTTTCAAATAAGCCAAATACATAATAAGAAAAGACTGTTACAATATAACTTCGGTAACCAAAATAAAAAGTCTAAAGCAATACATTGCACACACAATGGTCCAGAAGAAATGAATGAATGATGCTGATGACAAATGATGAGAAACGACGTGAAAATGTAGAGGAAGATAAAAGCGGGGTTAAAACAGAAGAAGTGAAAAGGGAAGACTGGTTACAGAGCTGCAGCCTGCTAATAACAGATGATGCTAACCTTACGTAAGGTTGGGAAACAATGAATTGACAATATGTGTAATATTCAGAATTTACACATATGAAGAATTTCAACACCTGAAGAAAGCCCTCATATGTGAGATTAATAGCCAAAACCAGCATCAAGTATACCCTTGTTATATTTTCAAAGAGCAAGATTAAAGAATCATTTTTTTTATCCCCAAATCCATCTTTCTGTTCTCAAAGCTACCAACGTAGATCACCTAAAAAGAATTAAATAAATGGCAAAATGCAGAACGGGAAAGCTAGTATTACCTTGCATGGGAAAGTTGTGAAAGAATAATATATTCGGTTGATTCTGAAATTGATATGTGATGTTGACCAAAACACTTTCAGGTGTGTTGGGTTTCAGAAATAATATCATAGAAGATATCATACCTGCAGACTTTATTAAAAGATATTCTCCCAGTTCAAGGAGATGAATTATTAATCATTAAGAATGGCAAAACTGTGCTGAAAAATAATTTCCAGGGAACGCTAAACCGTACTAAAGATAAAAAGATATTTCTTTAAAATGTCAAATCACAGGGCGCCTGGGTGGCTCAGTCAGCTGAGCGACCGACCTCAGCTCAGGTCATGATCGCAAGGTTCATGAGTGTGAGCCCCGCATCAGGCTCTCTGCTATCAGCACAGAGCCTGCTTCGGATCCTCTATATCCCCCCTCCCTCTCTGCCTCTCCCCGCTTACACGCGCGCACGCGCGCTCTCTCAAAAATAAATAATTAAAAAGTAAATAAATACAATAAAATGTCAAATTACAAACAAAAGAAAAGTTGATTCTAATGAGTCCAAATGCCTGTTTGAATGATGCTAACACAACAGAATATTATACTATATATTAAAAAAAGAATTAAATTTTCACAAAATTAACAAAACATAATTTAGATGATCAGAAAACAGGGAACTGGAATGAAAAGTCAAAACAACCAATTTTTATTCCTCTCTAAAAGGGGATTAAATTATTTCAGTTTTGATAATGAGATAAAAATAGATTTTTAAAAACAAACTGGATAATACTTTAGGATAATATTTAGTAGAACTTCTACCTTCCATGTGGTTGAAGATATTAAGACCAAGCAGTTAATAACATTTCCAAAAAGAAAAAGTTAAAATATAGTCATTAGGAACACAAAAAAACAGAATGTAATACCTAACAGGATAGTTAACTGAACAAGCTTAAGACTGGAATAAAAAACAAAAGCATATTAATATCTTTCATTAAACATTTAAAAATGTCAAAGATGTTGCCACGTGAGAGCACAGGCAAAAACTTAGCAGCCAACATAGAGGAAAATGTAGGAAAGCTAAAAATATTGGCATCACACAGGATTTAAGAAATTAGCAAATTAAAATTACAAGATGGTGATAAAAAATCAGTACCACTGAGTGGAAATACAAACAAATCATTATCATAATGACATGCATTGAGGAAATCAAAAAATACTAGAGAAATTGAACAATATAATTAACAAAATAAAACCTACATGAACAAAATTAGATTGTCAGCCCCCATTCTGTTTCCTATAAACAAAGAATACATCTTTGTAAGAACTCATAAAATATTTATCAACACTGACCACATACTAGGTATTCAAATAGTTTCTAACCAGTAAATGTTATTACAAAACAGTACGATGAGGAGTGATACACAGTGTTAAAATAACTTAGAATTTTTCTCCAAAACAACTTTTTTAAAGAATTAGTGATAAAGTTTTGGTAGTTCTGTGTTCAAATACTAGCCTGCTCTATTCCTAGTGTTCTGACTTCAGTGTACATAGGGAAGGCAGCTAAATGACCAGCAAGAACTCCCCAGGGAAGTAAATAAGGCACCCTGAAGGCATGTGATGAAATGCACATGGAGGGTCAGAGTTAGGAGTACACAAAATCATCTTAAAGCATCAAAATGTCTTAGAGCAGACATGCCCGGAGATTCTTTTTGAGAAGTGAGAGGAACTTGAATAAAAATGGACACTTCCTTAAAAATTAAAAGCCACTGGGAATTGATTAGAGAGAATGGAAAGCGCAAGTAAATAAAGACTGAATAGAAGATAATAAAACATTTTTAACAGAGTAGATTATTCTATTGACGCACTTAAAAATACAGTAAAATGCAAGGTTTCTCTTTAAAAAGCTTACCATATTTTTAAAAATTGGACTATCTAAATTGAAAAATGGCTGAAGGAGTAATGTAGAATGCCTATTAAATAATTTCAAAAATTAAAACCTCGTAGGATTATAAGCTCATCCAAAAATAGATATGCCATTGAAAAAAAAACAAAAACAAAATCTAATGAGAGAAAAAATAACTGTTTTACAAATGTGGCTGCCTAACATACTCCTAGAAGTAGAAATCAAATATTATAACGATGCCAGTAATTCCCAAAGTAGTTTAAATATATCATGGTATTGTATTTTTAAAACACTTGGAAAATTTTTAGGAATTTGGAAAAAAAATGACTCTAATGCCTGATAGAAGTTTCTGGGATGATGGAAATGTTCTATAATTCTGCACTATCCAGAATGGTAGCCACTCACCCCATGTGGCTACTTTGAGCACCTGAAATAGGGCTAATGTGACTGAGAAACACAATTTTAAATTTTATTTAATATGAATTAACATAATTTATGTTTATCCCTATGCGGCTAGGGGCTACCATTTTGCAGCGTATCTCTAGATCATCTGGAAGAATAAATGGTTAAGAGTTGCAAACAATATAGTCCAACCTAAATATATCAAAAGTGCATATATTCCAAAGATGAGATAAAATCAGTATAATAAAAAAAAATCATCTATTACCATGAGTGTGGTACTAAAATAAATATTTAGTAATAGACTATCATTTGTAAGAATTCAATAGAGATTTTTTTAATAGAGAAGGATTAGTTAATTAAGTTAAAGCAACTAGTAGTAATTTAGAAAGAAAAATCAATTTAGGCCCTTATCTAACATAATTTAAAAAATACGTTTTGGGTTGTTTTTCAAGAGGTAATCAGAAAATAATAACCATAAGAAGCAGAATTGGTTATTAATCAATCCTTTGGAAAGAGATTATTTTAGATACAAAGATATCACAAAGCAATAAATAAATGGCCGTAAGTCCACATAAAAAATAAAGCCTGTATCTAAATAAATTTACAGCTTTTGTATGTTGAAATATCAAAAAAATACAACATATGGGGAAATGTTTTCAGCAAATAATTTAGACGGTATGTTAATACTTTATAATAATTATTAAGTTTTTTGTAACTTCTCTTTTGTGGCTTGCCCAGGCCTTATGCTAGCCACTGGGTATGCACAGTGAATAAAGGAGACGAGGTCCCTGCTTTCAGGGAGGTTACATCTAGTGGGGACAACAGCAACTAAACCATTTAAAAATAGTTTTCTCTTGTTGCCTGAGTTGTTAATTTTAGCCATTCTGACTGGTGTGAGGTGGTATCAGTCAGAAAGGCTAAAATTAACAACGCAGGCAACAACAGATATTGGTGAGGATGCGGAGAAAGGATCTCTTTTGCACTGCTGGTGGGAACGCAAACTGGTGCAGCCACTCTGGAAAACCATATGGAAGTTCCTCAAACAATTAAAATTAGAACTACCCTATGACCTAGCAATTGCACTAGTAGGTATTTATCCAGGGGATACAGGTATGCTGTTTTGAAGGGGGCACATGCACCCCAATGTTTATAGCAGCGTTATCAACAATAGCCAAAGTATGGAAAAACCCCAAATGTCCATTGACGGATGAATGGATAAAGAAGATACGGTGTGTATATATATATACACACACACACACACACACAATGGAGTATTACTCGGAAATCAAAAAGAATGAAATCTTGCTATTTGCAACTACATGGATGGAACTAGAGGGTATTATGCTAAGTGAGATTGGTCAGTCAGAGAAAGACAAATATCCTATGACTTCATTCATATGAGGAATTTAAGATACAAAACAGATGAACATAAGGGAAGGGAAGCAAAAACAACAAGGGGGACAACTTAAGAGACTCTTCAATGCAGAGAATAAACTGAGAGTTGCTGGAGGGGTTGTGGGTGGGGGATGGGCTAAATGGGTAAGGAGCATTAAAAAGACACTCGTTGGGATGAGCACTGGGTGTTATACATAGGGGATTAATCACTGGAATCTACTCCTGAAATCATTATTGCACTGTATACTAACTTGGATGTAAATTAAAAAATAAATTAATTATTTTGATTAAATTAAAAATGTTTTTCTCAAGTCCCAAAGAGAGGAGTCAGAGTTGATTCCTCTCCCTCACTCGTGCGTCAAATCTATCAGCAAGTTTTTAAAGCTCTCCCTCTTGAAACATAACCTGAACTGACTGCTTCCTCTGCATTCCTAGTTCAAGACACCTTTACCTTTCACCAGGGCGAATGTGGTGGCCAGCCTTCGAATCCCCAGGAATCCATGCCAACCTCTGCCACAGTCCATTCCTTGTCATGGCGATGTAAATTACATCTTGTTACTCCTTGGCTTTTATGACTTCCATCCATACTTCGGATGAAGTACAAAATCTATATACTGTGCCCCACAAAATCCCACAAAAGGGCCAACTGAAAGTAGGCCCTACTGAAATCTCTGAGATAAACTTAAAAACCCTCCTTCCCTCCCTGGATCTTCGCACATCAGCTAGGTTTCAATTCCTTTAAAAGCCAAAGCTCATTCCCGATTTACGGTCTATGCGCTCATTCCCTGTGCCTGGAACATTCCACCACTCCTGACTTAGGTCGTCTGTCAGCTTTGGGCTTACAAATCCCCTCCTTAGTGGACTTTGCTGCCTCATCTCCACCTCAGCACATTTTTTATCGTGAAGGCTCCAGAGAAATTGGTTCCCATACACAAAGTGGCACCACACATTTACCAAATAATTTGCCAGTGATGCATGTACCGACGTAAGATTATTCCTAAACTTTGACATGGGGTATTTATGCCCAGAAATCTCTACTAATAATCTTTTTTTTTAATTTTTTTTTCAACGTTTATTTATTTTTTTGGGACAGAGAGAGACAGAGCATGAACGGGGGAGGGGCAGAGAGAGAGGGAGACACAGAATCGGAAACAGGCTCCAGGCTCTGAGCCATCAGCCCAGAGCCCGACGCGGGGCTCGAACTCACAAACTGCGAGATCGTGACCTGGCTGAAGTCGGACGCTTAACCGACTGCGCCACCCAGGCGCCCCACTACTAATAATCTTAAAACATGTTCATTTAAATGTCAATTTTAATACTGACATATTGCAAGAACCTAAATGTTCCAAATGGTTTAAAAGTATAGAGATTCAGAGTCTGGGCAATAAAGAAACATAAACCAGGTAACCTTTGTTTAAAACCTGCTTTATCGGGGTGCCTGGGTGGCTCAGTCAGTTAAGCCTTGATTTTGGCTCAGGTCATGATCTCACGGTTCATGAGATTGAGCCCTGTGCATGGACAGTGGTGCAGGGTCTGCTTGGGATTCTCTTTTTCTCCCTCTCTCTCTGCCCCTCCCCTGCTCAAGCCCTTGCACGAGCTTGCTCTCTCTCTCTCTCTCTCTCTCTCTCTCTCTCTTAAATAAACATTTAAAATTTAAACATAAAAACAAAACCTGCTTTACCAAATTATCAATATGTGGCTTGAGCAAGTTACCTAACCCAAGTTTCATTTTGTTTTGTTTTGTTTTTTTAATCCATAAAATTAAGACCATTCTGTGCATACAGCATAGAAATCTTAAGAAGGTTAAGCAATGTATTGTAAATCTCTTAACTTGGGAGTTTAGTAAACCTGTTTGTCTATTGTTGAATATTAATAAATTTTAGCTATTAACCTAGAGTTTGGGGTTCAAATCCTGCCTCCAAAATATGACTTGTTTGACCTTAAGTGATAGCGGTCCAACCTCATATCATCATTTTAAAGATGAAATGAGTCAACACTGTGATGTTCTTATAACAGCATTTGACAATAAACACTCAACATATTAACCGTGAGTTCTTCTTTATGTGTTCACAATTGAATATTTGTTAATGATTAAAAATAAAGATTGGGGCTATTTGGCAATGTATTTCAAAAGCTTTACAACTGTTCAAATTCAGAATCATCAATTCAACCTTATCCTCAGAATAGAGAAGATGACAGATGAATTTTCAGCAAAGTTCATCACAATACTTCTTCTAACAGAGAAGTTTTAGACACAATCTAAATGGGGCACCTGGGTGGCTCAGTCCGTTAAGCATCCAACTTTGGCTCAGGTCGTGATCTCGCGGTCCGTGAGTTCAAGCCCCGCGTCGGGCTCTGTGCTGACAGCTCAGAGCCTGGAGCCTGTTTCAGATTCTGTGTCTCCCTCTCTCTGACCCTCCCCCGTTCATGCTCTGTCTCTCTCTGTCTCAAAAATAAATAAATGTTAAAAAATTTTTTAGAAACAATCTAAATGCCAACACAGTTTGATTTTGAAAATTGTAAATCCACATCACTGAATGCTCTGCAATCTTTAAAAAAAAAGCAACTTTTACTCCTTTTGAAGATAGCTGATGACAGGGAAATGCTCAATATATATTAAATGAAAACAATTAAACTATATGATCCTTATGGAGTTGGCTCTAATCAGCTTTAGATTAGAAAACCAAATGACTAAGTTTGCCAGAACTGAGCCTAATTAGTTTGAGTGAATGAAAGCTCTAAGTAAATTTCATGAACTCTTTTGATTGGACTTTGTGTCCTATATTCTGCTGACTTTGTCTCTTTTTCTTTTCCCTGCCTGATTATCAATTTAAAAAAATTAAAGAAATAGATAATCTGGCCAGTAGATATTTCTTGGGAGTTATAACTAATGTTTTTCTTCATATGTTAACACATTGTATTTGTAACCCATAAGGGCATAACGTGGCTGATTAAACTTTTCATTACGGCTCAAAGGCACTTCAGGTAAACAGAGCCGCTACACTTGGTACTTCCACAATCCATATATTCCCATATCTGATTTTTTTTCCCCAGGGAGTGGGAAAAGGTAGAGGAAACCAATTCTTCTAAGAAAAGAAAAGAGAATTCCTAAGCTCACAGTCTGTCGTGTTGCTGTATCACAAATCACAAGCACAATTCTTTTACGTGGCACAAACAACTATTGAAAATGTTAATGAAAAGGAGCAATTAAAGACAAAGCCTTTGCTTGCAAGGAACAGAATTGCAGGTGACAGAATGTTGGCCATTTCATGTACCTCCGAGAGCAAAAATTCCTCAGTAGCGCCACCGTATACTATCATTTTACAGAGAACTACTAATGAGAAAGAACAATCATAGAAAGAAGGTACAACAGGGGCACCTGGGTGGCTCAGTCAGTTAAAGCATCTGACTTTGATTCAGGCCATGGTCTTGCAGTCTGTGAGTTTGAGCCCTGCATCCAGCTCTGTACTGACAGTTCAGAGCCTGGAGTCTGCTTCAGATTCTGTCTCCCCCTCTCTGTGCCCCTCCCCGCTCTCTCTCTCTCCCTGTCTCTCTCTCTCTCTCTCTCTCTCTCTCTCTCTTAATAGCAATCATGAACACATAGACTGAGAAACATAAAAAAAAAAAAAGACTTGACAACGGTCAACAAAAAGCATTACACCAAACTGCTTTCTTTGCCTTAAGGTAATAAACTTTTTTTTTTCTTTTTCATCTTTTGGGTTCCAGAATATTTATTAGACATTAGTAGATAAGGTTATGTTACTTCTTAAGTTACATAATTATAAAATCTGGTATATCAGATCAGATTAAAGCGGTTCTCTTTTACATCAGTAACTTTTTTTGTTGCAATCTATATCTTTCCTATGACATCAACACCTGATGATTGCTATGCTTGTGAAAGGAGGAGATGAAAGAGATAGGATAGAAGGAGATGGAACAAAAGTGTGAGGAAAATGCAACTAATGAAATGATAAAAGGAGAGCCGCTGATGGAATTGGTGGTCTGAGTAATCGGTTAGGGTGGGGTGTTTGTTCAGAGCTCAAATCAAGACAAAATTATACTTGGTGAGGCTCCATTTGCAATATTTCTTGAGTAGTATGTAATTAACACCATCATTTACATTTAATCCAATTTTCAATTGAAAATTACTTTCTTATAATGTTACTGGAAACATTTAAGAACGGCATAATTAATAACAGAAATTATTTAACACAAGGCATAAGGAATTTTTTTTTATATCATATGAACAACTCACTATTCCTACAGCCATTAAAACACAATAATAAGCTTTTATTAGCTTTATTTCCTTGGCCAGCACTATTGGTATTTTGCTACACCCCTAAAAGCTGATCTAATGCAAGTAAACATTATCGGGAACCTCCCTCATTGTCCTTGAAATGCAACACAAAAAGTAAGCATGACAGATACCCACTAACTGAAGATATTTATGCCCTCCCCAGTTCAGCAGATGAAGAATGTCTTTCCCTGATGTTTGAACCCGTCTGCATTCCTCACTTCTTTTATCTAGGAAGGGTCTTTTCCACACTGAATACCTTCTGCCTTCAAAGAGCCCTTAACCTGTTCTTCATCCCCATACCCACAAAAGCAATGGGGGAGCCTCACTGCAGAAATATGTTTAAAATAAGAATCCAACTCTTCCCCATTTCAAGGACTCAGACTGAATAGGTAGAGGGTTCACTCTCAGCAGGCCAGAGAATGCAAGAGATTCAAACTCTACCGAACAGAAAATGCTAATCTTCTTGACAGGCAACCTAGAAAATTCCAACAGGCACAAAGCAAAAGCATCCATACCATCAATATTTGCACATTCGCCCATGTCTAAGGAAAATACTGGGTGAATGTTCTCTGTCTCTGTCTGCCTGTCTCTCTCTCTCTCTCTCTCTCTCTCTCACACACACACACACACACACACACACACACACACATACACACACTTTTCATTCTTTCTTTGTTTCCTATCACGGGCAAGGCTTACCTCACACATTGGCTCTGAGAGATACAGGTAAGCATGCGCAAGGAGGCTATAGTAAAAATAGACAAACACGGCATTCTGGGGCGTCAGAAATTAACTTAAAAATGTACACCAATAAACAACATATAATAAAAAGTCATAAGCTTAAATACTTGAAGGTATAGAACTAAAAAAAAAAAAAAAGAAGAATAGGCCCTTGGAAGCATTAGTCTCAGAATTCCTAACATGAGGTGTCACTTGGAAAATAACTGGTTCCAGCCTACAACTGAGATGAGCAGTCGATAGACACTCTTCCCTTTAAACTTTGAATTGTGTAACGGACTTACTAGCACGATGCCTGATACAGCATAAGTGTTTAAAATCTGTCAATAGTTTACGTTTGAAGGACCTTTATGAATAATCACAGCATCCTTTTGGAAAGGAAATAATAAAACCACTGAGTGGGGGGAGAACAGCAGACAAATCAGTATGGGAAAAGCATGCTTATTTTCATATCTTGAAACATCAGACACCCAGAAAGAGGGAGTGGCGTTACTAGGGGACTCCCTTCAAGAGTGCTGGGCCTTCAGATTTTGCTGTTTAGGTGGTGGGTGAGGGTCCTCGTTCTGTTTTGTAGTCAATGAGAATTTAATAAAATGCGAGTCTTACCATCTCTGAAAGTATCTGTGTTCAAATGCACTAAGAATTAAAGCAGTCCCTTCTCATTTATGAGAATATAAGAACAGGGTTTCTAATTAGAGGGGACACACGGAAACACTAACGATAAACCTTTGTTCCATGAAACAAAAATAAACTTCCGTTTGAGATTAAAGGAATGCTCTCCAGTCTCTTTAGGAAATACTGAGAGAAAGTGCAAAATTGGAGGAAGCACAAACATAATGAACACAGACAGAGCAGGACAGCTTTTCAGAGGAAGGATTTGGTTGGGCCCTGGGGACATTCTTTGCAAAAACTCTTGCTTCTGTGTCATGGAGATATGTAGGGACTGTAATAGCCTGGACCAGAACCAGCAGAAACAAACTGAAGATGTCTTACCCTCCATACTGCTCATTTCTTTGTGGTTTATACTGAATTACAAAGTTCTAGTCACAGACACTGGCTAGAGACCGCAATGGGAAAAGGACCAGCAAAGACACACACACACACACACACACACACACACACACACACACACTTCCAGAAAATCAAAGGGACCCGCCTACTGGCACAAACAGAGGAGCCCCATGTTTCATGATCCCAAATACTGCTTCATAAGGATAAAACTGATTTTACAATGTTGGAGGCATGAAAAATACTACTCAAAATTCAACTCATTTAATGCCGCACCCTTTAATTTATTTTATTGCCTCAAGGGTGGAAAAGGCATGTTCCTCACTGTCTGTGAAACAAGAAGGAGTGCCAAGCTAATGCTAATGGGAATTCTGTGGCCGGAGCCCACACTCGAAGACGCTGTGCATGCACTCCGGTTTGGGATTTACCTCCTTTTACAAAAGAACATAATACAATGAAGGCATCCCAGAAGAAAGCGCCTTTTAGTTTAAAACTATTGTCTGAAACATCGCACCCCCTCAGCCCTCCAAGGACAGAAAACATCTGAATTAAATTGTGGATACTGCTCTATATGGAACTTTTAATAACATTTTTAAACTCTCTCCATTTCCAGGCACTATTAAAAGAGTAACTTTCTTTGAAACTGAGCTAAAGAGTAGCAAATTCCCTAATGGAATAAAAGAAGAAAAAAAGTGATACATTTCCATAGAGTAACAAACTCCCTTAGGAATAAATAACACAAGAGAAGTGTGATGCATTTCCACAGACTTAGCAGCAGGTCAATAACAGACACCTTGTAGGAAATATCTTCCCCTGAACAAAGGTAGCAGAGCGTTCCTGGAGATGCCCCAGTTCTTTGCTCTGATTCATGCTCGCCACCCTATTGGAGCATTTCAATATGCCACCAGCAGTCAGAAGCATTTTTAGGTTTGATTTTCTACAATTTCAATCTTCAAATTGGTAACTTTCCAAGTCAGAGTCACAAATGGGAAGAATTCTCACATAAACTGAAGATACGTTTAATTATTGTAGCTTTCACAAGTACACTGGCACTTTTAATTAACAGTTTGTGAATCAGCTTCCAAAATCTCACGAAAATAAACATACGCAGTGAAAAACCTCACCAAGATTTTCCTTGCACAAAGTGAATTTCTTTCACTGAAGACTGTACACGATGGCTATGCCACTGCCAACTTACCTTGATACGAGAGCAAATGGCTGATTTGTTATAATATGAAAACAGCTAGGGCTGAAATTTTGTCTTTGCATTATTTAGAAAAAAAGAGGCCTTCTTCCAAACAGCTTACCTGTGGTTGCAAAATGCTATATGAGAATCTTTAATTCCTTTTAAGAAAACATATATCACTTTTAAGTATCCCCCCAAACTAAAGTTTTATCCATTCAGTGATCTATTTCACATTTGAAAATTTAAATAACAATCTTTTCAGTATAGCATATGCCTCACTTATTTTTATTAGGCTGCCTTCTATGCTAGCCTCTCTTCCAAATGTAAATAGTTTGAAAGCTATGATGGTTTTTATAGAGATATTGTGTGTGTGTGTGTGTGTATAAATGTGTTGTATTTTCTTTATATATATATTTATATAAAACAAATATTATACAAATCAAATATTTCATAAAATATAAATCGAACTTTGCATTAGATCGTTCTTCACCTGGTTATTGTAAGTTTATTTCTCATGGACTTTAAGATTGAAAGGCGCCGTCTGGTTTATAAATGAAATCCCTTCATTTTGCAGATAAGAACACTGAATCATGCTTAAGTTTTTCACAGAACTTGTACTGGCCACCTGGCCTCCTACTTCGCCACCCATGCCTTTACAACACACACTAGATGAAGAAGCTCCCTTCCCATCACTGATCCCCAGTAGTTATGGCTTGAAAACAGAATGCGGATTTAAGGTAATGAAGTTGGCTATGTGACACCACAGACAGTAACGAGAACTGCAAAAAAAAAGAAAGAAAAAAAAAAAGGTAGGCTAGAAAAGTCACTCCAGTTTCTCATGTGTAGATTGAGGACTGAAATTCAATGGGGTGAGGCAATTTACTTGTTTGCATGTTTCAAAAATATCCTCGCTGATCCTCTTTTTAATCTGTATTAAAAATGCAGCAGATAAACGTGCTACTAGGGAGATTACAGCAAAATAGTTTTCAACCAAAATTACAATGATTAAGCACAAATGTCCGTGTTTTTATAAATGTTCTCCCCTCCATCAAATTATGTATTATTCATTTCTGTATGTTCCATAATAGAGCAGTGGTTTGGTACATAGTTGGCACTTAGCGATTTGGGGGATATGTTAATATATTGTTAGCCAGAAGCTAGAGAAAGGAATGTGATATTTAAAAAATATATACATGTGCTATAATGTAGCTTTACCAATAGCCTTTATGATATTCTGTAGAAACACTACAATTATTTGCAATTCCACCATCTCAAAACTGTAATTTCTCTGATTAATTTACTATGACTAGTTGTAAGCCATTTTGTAATTAAGGAATAAGTATAAGATGAATAAATAAAAGCACAGACTTTAATCCCCTTTTGTTAACGAGTCTGTCTTCAAGAAAAGCGAAATTTGGAAGAGAAAGGTTGGCTTACCTTTCTTGTTGATATTTGTTTCAAATTTTTATTTAAATTCTAGTTAGTTAACATACAGTGTCATATTGGTTTTAAGGAGCAGCATTTAGTTATTCATCATTTGCATATACACTCGGCGCTCATCATAACAAGCGCCCTCTTTAATGCCCATCACCCATTTAGCCCATCCTCCACCACCCTCCCTTCATTAACCCTCAGTCTGTTCTCTGTGGTTAAGGGTCTTGGGTGCCTGGGTGGCTCAGTGACTTGGAGCTCTGAACTGAGCTCTCTGCTGTCGCTTCAGATCCTCTGTCCCCCTCTCCCTCTGCCCCTCCCTTGCTCATGAGCGCATGCATTCTCTCTCTCTCCCTCTCCCAAAAATAAACATTAAAAAAAAGAGAGAGAGAGAGTCCCTTATGGTTTGCTTCTCTCTTTTTTTTCCCTTCCCCTACGTTCATCTGTTTTGTTTCTTAAATTCCCCATATAAGTGAAATCATACGGTATTTAAGCCAGACTGCTATAAAATATGGTCAATTTCAAAAAGTTAGAAATAGCAAAATACATTAATGTAATATTATGCAACAACTATTCTTAAATCAAATTTTAAAAACCACTAACCTTCCTAGCTTTACTCCTTCCTTTTCAAGGTATTTTTAAAGATTGGTCAAAATCCACATAAGATTATTTTCCCAATATTTTATTTTACTGAGTACCCTGAATTTATATAAATTTGGGGCAAAATCCAATTCATGTTTAGAATTAAAAGAAAATAGGTATTAATGTTAAACATTCAGGCAAAAAGTAGGTAGAAATAAAACTACAGGATAAATGTATAAGAACTCTGAAAAATGAATACCATTGTAAGAAACAACAGAGATGATTTCACCTGAAAATGTTTTGTCAAATTAATCTATAAAAATTTAGAAAATATGGGGTGTGATGGACCAATTTTTACTTTGTCTGTGGTTTCTCTTTTCCCTCCTATAACACGCGGGCGTCTGCTTTCTTTCTATTACACTTTTTCCCACAGCAGTGTTACTACATTTCAGAGCTCCAACGATCCATTCACACTAAGGAGTTCTGACTTAGTATATAATCCTGACAATTCTTCTAACCTCCAGTATGCATTTCTGCACTAACTATCCTGAATTTACATCATGATTTCCCACCAGTATCTTCAATTTCAAGCATCTAAACTTAGCTCATTATTAACTCTCCCTCTCCCATCCCAGTCTACACTTCCTCAAATATTTCCAGTCGCCAAAGATTTAAAAATGAGCTTCAAGTTAGATTCCTCTATGGTATAATTCCTTCCTCGTCTATTTCTCCACTTCCATTACCATGACCACACTTAGCACTGTGCTGTATGACAATAACAATAATTATTATTATTATTATTATAAATGTCTTGTTTTTGTCCCGGGTTCCTAGAAGGGAATTCTAAGCCCTTAGAATTTCCTAAGTGATAGGAGCGTCTCTGTGATTCACAGAGGGACCCCTGACCTCCGGGGATAAGATGGGGGCTGGAGAATGAGTTCACTTACATGGTTCAATGATTCAGTCAATCATGCCTATGTACGGAAACTTCAATAAAATCAATGGACACAAGGCTCAAGTAAGGCTCCTGGTTGGTGACATAGATGGGCCAGGAGGGTGATGCGTTCTGATTCCATAGGGAGAAGACAGGGAAGCCCTACTTTCAGGGCTCTCCCAGGCCTTGCTTTGTATGTGTCTTCATTTGGCTGATAATGATTTGTCCTTAATAATAAATTCTCTTAATGAAAATTCTCTGGTGAATTATCCATCTGAGTGGCTCATGGAAAACCCCCAAATCTGGAGCCAACTGGTCCAAAGTACAGATAATGTGAAAACCCTCAAATCTGCATCTGGTTATCTGACCTAAGGACAATCTTGTTGGAGACTGTGCCCTCAACCTGTGGAGTCGATAATAACTCCAGGCAGTTGGCATCAGAATGGCATTGCAGTGTTGCAGGTTGCCAGATAAAATATAGGACACCCATTAAATATTAATTTCTAGTAAATACCAGTCTTAAAATATAAAAATGTCCCCAAATTCCATGGGGGCATATTTACACCAAAAATTCAAACCTTGACTGAACAGGGCATACTGGTTTTGCTGTTTTTCCTAAATTGGGCAACCTTATACCCTAAGACAGGGTCTTATCACTCTTTGCCTAGTGGTCGCCTAACTTCACTTACTTTCTCTAGGCTCTATCTATTTATCTTTCTTGCCTACCACTCTCAGATTATTCTTTACAAACATGGTTTTGGCCACGTATTGCCTTGTTGAGAACTTTGAGTGGTTTCTCATTGCCTGTATAAATATATACAGATTTATTAGGATGGCATTTAAAGTTATTTATAAAGTACCCCAGACTTTGGAAATTAGACAAAACTGTGTTCAAATCTTATCTTCACCACCATGGCAGTTGGATAAAATTGGACAACTAATTTAGTTCTTTTTTTAATGTATTTGTTTTTTTACATTCACTTATTTATCTTGATAGAGAGAGGGAGAGTGTGCACAGGTGATGGTCAGAGAGGAGACAGAGAATCCCCAGTAGGATCCATGCTGTCAGCACGTATCAGCACAGAGCCAAACTCAGTGAGGCTCAATCCCAGGAACTGTGACATCATGACCTGAGCTGAAATCTAGAGTCAGACGCTTAACTGACTAGGCCACCCAGGCACCCCTTTATGTATTTATTTTTAATTTTTTAATTTAAATTCCAGTTAATTAACATACAGTGTAATATTAGTTTCAGGTGTACAATATAGTGATTCAACACTTCCATACATCACTCAATGCTCCTCAGAACAAGTGACCTCCTTAATTTCCAACACCTAATTAACTGATCCCCCCCCACCTCCCTCCATCAACCCTCCGTTTTTTCCTTGTAATTAAGTCTGTTTCGTGGTTTGCCTCCCTCTCTCTTTTTTTCCCCTTTGCTTATTTCTTTTGTTTCTTAAATTCCACGGATCAGTGAAATATACGGTATCTGTCTTTCTCTGACTGATGTATTTCACTTAGCACGATACTCTCTAGCTCCATCCATGTCATTGCAATGGCAAGAGTTCATTCTTTTTGATTGCTGAGTAATAGTCCATTGTATGTATATACCACAACTTCTCTATCCATTCTTCAGTCAGTGGACATTTGGGCTCTTTCCATAATTTGCCTATTGCAGATGATACTTCTATAAATAGCAGGGTACAGGTATCCCTTTGAATCAGTATTTTTGTATTCTTCGTGTAAATACCTACTGGTACAATTGCTGGATCATAAGATAGTTCCATTTTTAGATTGTTTTAAGGAATCTCCATACTGTCATCCATAGTGGCTACACCCGCTTGCATTCCCAACAGTGTAAGAGGGTTCCCCTTTCTCCACATCCATGCCAGCCCCTGTTGTTTCTTCTATTGCTGATTTTAGCCATTCTGACACATGTGAGGTGATATCTCATTGTAGTTTTGATTTCCATTTCTCTGGTGATCAGTGATATTGAACATCTTTTCATGTGTCTGTTGGCCATCTGATTCTATTTCTTGTCCTTAATCTCTTCATTGTAATATGAGAACAGGAATATATCAGAATGTTATTTTAAACAAAGAAAGAGAAACTTTGCATCTACCTTTAATTGGTCAATGACCAATGGCCTTTTACTAAGCACGTACAATAAATCCATCCTAGTATTTTCCAAATACCAATCTTTATTGAAATTCCTGCCTTTTCTTACACTATCCACCATGGTTTTCCTCTTGGTCCACTTTTCCCCATTGTATTTGTACTTCTGTAAAGTTCTGTCCTTGGTCCCTTCTCATTGTGTACCTTTTCCCTAGAGATTTCACTTCCAAGATTTTAAGTAATGGTAAACTCTTGCTATATGCTGACATATTTCAAATATGAAACTCCAGCCCCACATTCCTATGTCCATCTGCTTACTGACATGTCTGAATATCCAATAGTCAACCATAGGTCTCCTCCAATCCCCTAGTCTTCCCACAATGCCTGTTTTGTATAGTTTTGTTTTTTAATTAATTTATTTATTTATGAGAGACAAAGAGAGCAAGCGGGGGAGGGGCAGAGAGAAAACAGAGAGAGAGAATCCCAAGCAGGCCCTGCGTTATCAGCACAGAGCCTGACACAGGGCTTGAACTCACAAACCATGAGATCATACGGAAACCGAAATCAATAGTCGAACGCTTAACCAACTGAGCCACCCAGGCGCCCCCGTTTTGTATAGTTTTAACATCACTTCTGTTAAGTAGGCCAGCCAGTAAGGTCAGGATGTCCATGATTCTTCCCCTCTCTCAGACTCACACACATACCTGTCAGCAAATTCTGTAACTCTGTTCTGTAAATGAGTTCTCTTCAATGCACGTGCACTGTCTCTTCCTTTGTTAGGGCCCTCAACCCTCTCCTCTGGATTACTGCTATGGTGTATCAGTCAGGGTCAAAACAGGAAACAGATACAACTCTGAGAACCTAAAGTAGAGTGAATTTATTGCAAGGATTGAGCACAAGGTGACGGAGCGCAATTCATTCATTAGCAATAGCAAGAAGCCAGGACCTTCCCTGAGCTAGAGAAAGACAGGAGAAAGAATCACCTGGAAAAAGGTGAAACTATAGCAGACTTGTGAGACTGAAACAGAGACAAGAAACAGTCCTTAATGCAGATGTTTTCACCTCCCCTTTCCCTCTCCCAAAGGTTCTCCTTCCTCTACCCTCACTCTCTTTCAAGACATATTTTGCACTATTACCCTTCTAAAAGGAAAATCTGATCGTGTTTATCTCAATGCCAAAACTCTCCAAATAGTTTTCTGCTCTCTGTAGGTAGTCAAAACTCACCTCTTCTTCAACTGCTACGCTGTGCCGTGCCCACAGCTCCCCAGAAGACTTTGGTTCCCTTACATATTCTATTCCACAGCCAGAAATCCTGCCCCCCCCACCGTCCTCTGCGCAAACACCAGAAAACGTCTTCTCATATTTCAAGATCTACATGAAAGTTATCTCTGCAATACCATCTTCCACGTCGTCCCTGTCCTCTCCCTCTTTCCCTTTCTTTATCCCACTCCCTTCCTTTCTCTTACTCATCTCGTATTCTCACAAATCGAATCAGTAGTTACCATGATCCTCCATGAAAATGTCTACGTTGGCACTGATATCATAGCACAACCGTACACGTGCACGTGCGTGTGCACGCACATGCGTATTTTGGCATGACTGTTCAGTCACACGTCTACTTACGGTACCAGGTCACAATCTCCTCGAGGGCAGGGCGTTTATCATATACCTTTCATCAGCTCAACAATTTCTTGAAAGATGTTTAGAATGAACTTGAGGTGCTCAAATATATTTATGTATTCATATTTTTTAAGACAAGTAAAGTTTAACAAATATTTTATGGGAATATCTCAATGCCTGAGGAAAAAAATCCTTGAAAGAGAAAATGTATTTCTTACATTATGTTACTCAGGGAGAATACAAGTTCACTTCCTTCTCTGACAGTTTTGAAATCAAAGTTTGTGTGGGGTTATTGATTTGACCTCAATGTCAAATGGACTTAGGATCCCTTCTTCTCCTGCAATTCTAATGCTTAAAAGAACATGTGAAAATTCAAATAAAAAAATTGCACTTTAGGCTTATGAAAGATTGGACAATACATATGAATTATGGCAAAAGCAATCTCTATATATTGTTTACCTACTTTTTGGTGGCCCTGCATAAGTTACATCAGGAATATGCTCTTGGATACCAAAGTTCAGAAGACTCTGTCTCTAATTCTCCAACTCTCTTGCCCCATTTATTGGCCATGAGCATCTATCAAAGGCAACAGTTGTTTACTTACATTAATTTAATGCCCACTATAACTACATGAATGTGGGTTACTACCTTAGCTCTATTTTACAGACAAGGAAACTGACGCATAGAGAAATTAGGTAACTTGCCCAATGTCACTTGCCAGTGGGTAGCAAAACTCATCTACAAACCAGTTCTGATGTCAGAGCCCATATACTTAGCCACTAAACTACTCTTTCCCATGTGTCAATGTTTCCTTTCAGCATAGTCCTCGGGCTCAAGAATGGAGAGTAGGGAGTAGGAAGCACACCGTGCCCTTCACAGCTTACCCCTCCCGTCCTCTATTGGAGAAAATATGCCAATGAAGGAATGGCATTACTGCTATAGAGTGAGCATTGGGCTTCTTCTGCTGACCACGTAAGATCTAAAAGTGATGTGGATTGAAAGCATAGAAAATAATATTTGCATGTATTTACAACCTGCCTTTCTCAGTAAGGATTTAAGGTGTTTCACTAAGATATGCACATTACTGACAGATAAAGTAAATTAAAATAGGCAGAAAAGCGAAGCAAAGGGAAAGCTGGGACAGAACAGGACAGTGTGTGCACGCAACGCAGGTCATGAAGTTATAGAAACTTGCCAATAGCAAGCTCGACGTTCGGCTCTAAGCTACAGAGTAGCCAATGAAAACAGAGAAATGAGATTATACAGTTGATTTTTCTATAAAATACAAACAAAGTAGTTGCTCAGGAGAAGCCCAAATATTTCCAGGGCTAAAACAAGGAGAAATTACTTTCCTAGTCTTCCAGAGAGGACACTGTAATATAATAAACAGCGTCTTCAGCGCACCTGGGGACCAGAGTTTCCAGAAATGAATGCCAGAGATTGCTTTTCACAACATCCCTCCAAAATGAGGCCTATGCATATGAAATACAGGACGCAGACTCAGTCTTGCCAGAAATACTTTATTCTTTTACACGTCTTTGAGAAGCAGTTTAGTATAGGCTGATACAGACTACCTGGATTTGAATCCTGGCATTGTCACTTACTGCCTGTGTGACATGGGACAAAACTCTAAACCTCTCTGGGTGTCTGATAAAATGGAGATAATGATCATAACTGTCTCATGCAAGTCTTTAGTCTCTATAAAGTCCTTAGGATTGTGTTTGGCACACAGTAAGCACTGCAGAAGTTTTTACTACTGTATTTAATATTCAATAACTATATTTATTTTTTTTTCAAATCCTAACCTCCCAGCTGACAGCAACATCAAGTTAACCAATACAGGGTTCCATCTAAGTTCCAGGGAGCATATTAGTGAACAGTCACTGGGAGTAGTAGGAGAATTTGGGGGAGAAGGCAACTTGCCTTTAGTGCCATTTAGCCATGCTAGCTAACATCCCTTGGGATTTCCCTTCTTCTGGTTCAAAGCTCCTGGTCCAAACAGGTGAATGTTGCCAACTACTTGTACCCTGTCAGATACATGGAGATCATTATAATTCTCTCCTAGGGTAAGGGGATCACAAAACAGTGAGGCTAACAGGCTTCTCTGTCTCTGGGTCTTGATGACCTCCTGGGCTCTACTTGATGACCTCTAAACTCTCTTAATTAACCTAGTGGGGGACTCCATTAAAAATCTACCTCCCGGGGCGCCTGGGTGGCGCAGTCGGTTAAGCGTCCCACTTCAGCCAGGTCACGATCTCGCGGTCCGGGAGTTCGAGCCCCGCGTCAGGCTCTGGGCTGATGGCTCAGAGCCTGGAGCCTGTTTCCGATTCTGTGTCTCCCTCTCTCTCTGCCCCTCCCCCGTTCATGCTCTGTCTCTCTCTGTCCCAAAAAAAAAAAAAAAAAAAAAAAAAAAATCTACCTCCCGGCATTGACTGAGGGAAGGGGAAATTGTGATCCACTCTCTTCTCAGAGATTATTGTTTAACCACGCATCATTTCTCCTCCATCCGTAAAGTTATTTTATCTCGAGGGGCAGAGTTGAAGGAAGCTTTACGTGGGTCTCCTATCTTCTTCACAAATTCATCAACGCTGCAATCTTGCTTGCCGTTGCTCTTGCAACTCAAAAGCCAAGAACTGGCACCTTGTCTCTTTCTGAGGTGTGATTCCATCTTTGAGACAGTAAGTGGGGAAAGCTGATGTGAAGGCAGAAGGTGGAGGGGATTCAAAAGGTCCACAGTATTGTGAATAAAGGGGGTGAATGACAGCCGGCTAACGTTGCCCAATATCACTTGCCACATGAAAATACAGCACTCTTCCTAGGCATACTCCAATTAAGACAATTCTGGGGTTGTGCGGTGTGATGAGGTCCGCATTTGAAGCTTTCTTTTCGTCGTATCAACCCCTAGGCAGACTTTAAAGACAGTCTTCATGGGCAGACTGAAGAGAAGAGCCATATACTAAGGTTACTCAGTTTTTAAAACTTAGAGAATGTACTAGCGTTGGTAGTTCGCTTTTTCAAAAGTCTGAATGGCAGGTACTAGTCTGGTGCCGGTTGATTCATCAGGAGCTCCAAATGATCTAGTCCAATGTTCAACACAAGTTATTTTTTTTAAGTT
Source organism: Lynx canadensis (assembly GCF_007474595.2). NCBI lineage: Eukaryota > Metazoa > Chordata > Mammalia > Carnivora > Felidae > Lynx > Lynx canadensis. The sequence continues at coordinate 32,573,529 of NC_044320.2, forward strand.
TATTTATTTTGAGAGCGAGCGAGCAGGGAAGGGGCAGAGAGAGAGAGGGACAGAGACAATCCCAAGTGGGCTCTGTGCTGTCAGTGCAGAGCCCGACGCAGGGCTGGATCCCATGAACCGTGAGAAACCAAGAGCCGAAACCAAGAGTCAGATGCTTAACTGACTGAGCCACCCAGACGCCCCGCACAAGTTATTCTTTAACTGTAAACAAAGCTAAAAATACCACGCAGCAATGTATACGATTAGTACTCAATTTTCATACAATCAACACCGCTAAAAAGGTAACTCTTTTGTGTCATATGTTGCATATGGATAAACTTAGAACAAAAAACTGCAATCATCTGGAAAGGTCCTCAAAGGTCCAATTCTTTGGTGTCTTTATTTTAGATATAAGAAAACCATGACTGGGGCGCCTGGGTGGCGCAGTCGGTTAAGCGTCCGACTTCAGCCAGGTCACGATCTCGCGGTCCGTGAGTTCGAGCCCAGCGTCAGGCTCTGGGCTGATGGCTCGGAGCCTGGAGCCTGTTTCCGATTCTGTGTCTCCCTCTCTCTCTGCCCCTCCCCCATTCATGCTCTGTCTCTCTCTGTCCCAAAAATAAATAAAAAAAAAAAAAAACGTTGAAGAAAAAAAAAAAAAGAAAACCATGACTGAATGGTTATTTGAGATCACATTTCTTCTCTTTTATATAAATACTTTGAAATGTAAGAACAAAAAATATCACATCCGGTCAGATATATGTGTCATTCCTCCTAGAATTCTGCTGCTTGACAGGTGTGATGCCCCCATTTTGTTCTGTAATTGTGCATAGTTTCTGCAACTTTATTAAAAACGCTTCTAAACTCAACTCCACAAACCCCTTAAAATTGTAAATTCCTCATGGATAAACATCAGTGCCTGTTTCTGTCTCCCACAGCACCTAGTAAAATACCTTAAAGAAATCATAAGTTAAGGTGCTTGTTAATGGTGATGATGTTGTGCATCACAATATTGATGATCACATGACTGATTCCTTTCCCAGGTTCTGCATCTCTAAGAACCCCGTCTGTTCTTTAAGGTTCAGTTCAAGCCCAGTCTCAGGTCATGGTGTCTTTCCATACTAATCTAGCCCTCCCTCATTCCTCTCTGCCCTAACCACCTATTTTCCTTTTCACCAAACATCTATCCATTTAAATAATTATTTATTACTAGTTATTCAATGTGTTTTAGTATGATTTCCATACAAGCTGTTAGATTCTCCCAAACATTTACTATATTCTACATTTTTTATGTTCTCATCATCATCATCATCATCATCATCATCAAAGCTCATCAAAGTTGAGGCATAAATACTGCCCATTGATACTTCCTTTTACACTCTTAAAAGTACCCTTCTTATTACCAGACTTTCTTGGGTTTTTTCAACGTTTATTTATTTTTTGGGACAGAGAGAGACAGAGCATGAACGGGGGAGGGACAGAGAGAGAGGGAGACACAGAATCGGAAACAGGCTCCAGGCTCTGAGCAGTCAGCACAGAGCCCGACGCGGGGCTCGAACTCACGGACCGCGAGATCGTGACCTGGCTGAAGTCGGACGCTTAACCGACTGCGCCACCCAGGCGCCCCCAGACTTTCTTGGGTTTTAAGGAAACGATTCAGCTCCAGAGCTCTAAGTGTTTCCACATCAGCTATGTCCAATGTTCTTCCATACTCTGTGAGGGAAATCCTATGTGCTCTTGGATATCATCTTTCCAGTGTAAAATCATAAATATTGTAAGCCATCCCCCAATTTCAGAAGTTATCCTTTTACCCCCGTTCTGTAACATTTCTCCGGAATGTCTTCATTGCCATTTCACATTTTAAAGTGGAGTAAGCATATATGGAAACAGTATGTGCCACTGTACTGTAAAAGATAAATAACATTTTCTGTTTTGTTTTAAATATTCCCCCTGATGAAGGTAAACTTTATAACATGAGAATAAGAAAATAATATCGACAAAAGCACTTACTAAAAAACTGTTCTATATTCTAATATTTTCTACCAATCTATGTTGAAATACAATCAAGTGTTGTATTACACACATAAGAATAACTGTGTTTTGTAATTTAAACACAATTTTTTTTACTCCCTTTAAGATTATCTAATGATTAAAAATGTTTAAGCACTCTCTAGAGTGCATTATATGGATAAAGAGATGGAACAGGGAAATTATTCTACTGACCAGAGAAAAAGAATAAAAGGATAATGTTGTTAACTACTCAAAATAGTAGGGGCCATAGAGGCACATTAAGCCTGTACTTATTCAAAATATAATCTTATAAAAATTCCAAGAGTCTCCAAATACCCATGGAAGGTCAGGAGCAGCTGTTTCAGACAAATAAGTTTTTGAATCTTGAATATATTCTCTGCAGTGATTCTTTCAGTGATGGCGTGTTAGTGCCTTAAAATGATATATTTGAATTTATGGCAAACCCCTTAACAGAAAAGCTAACACTCAATAGACCAAGTGTTTGGAACTACAACTCATAGCTTATATCATGTTGATAGCTTAGTATTTCAAAAACAGTCTATGGAAATATACCATGTGAGAGTAATCCTGGTTGATTATACAAACTACAATTATGCATACATTTGAAGCTTTAGTTTTTCTCTAATTCAAAATTTCACTGCCTGCCAGAGACTCTCTTTGGGAAAAATATTGGCATATATGTAAAAAGCAACACAATTAAATTTTAACACACTCCACAGTCTTTAGGCTCTTAATACTGTCAAATGATCTTCAGTCAAAGACCATCTGGAACACACCTGTTGTTGAACAAATGTGAGTTTACTGCCTCACTGTGAGAAGTCGCAGCAAATATGTTAGAAATAACTTAAAGGACGTGGACTTCTGTTAGGTGGTTTTGGGGAAAGTTTAAAAAAGCAGGATTTGGCTCTGGGCTGGATACTGTCAGGGAGGAGAAGCCATTCTATGATTGGGAATCTTAAAAATTCTTACCTAGAAGGTAAGAAGAATGTGATTGGTTAAAAACAAAAAAGTTGTGATTAGTTTTTTAAAAAGATGGGAAATATTTGAGCTTTCTCTGATCTTCAAAATGTTCATGTCTTTGCCCAAGTTCACGTATGAGTACAGAGTGGTCTAGTTTTTGTCTAATCCATCATGATCACAGAAGGTCCTTGCCTAATGTCAATGGTGTGTGAAATGTCATGTTCAACAGGAGAACACCACCCTATCAGCAATGCTTTTCTCTTTCTCCAGATATAAAAAACGAGCATAAAGTGCGAAGGGGCCATCATCTCCATAGACTGAAATAAAGTTACAAACAGGAATGCATCTCCATTTAACTTGCGTTGCAGGCTATAAGCTGGGTCTTGTATATTTTTGGCATCACTCTGTATGCTATAAACAGCCAACGTCCATCAACTGCTTCAACTAACTCACTTCTTCCTTCAAAAAATTCATTAATGATTCTCAACTACAGACAATCTCTAAGTAAGTAATCATAAGTCTGTAAGGAGAGTAGCAAAGACTGAATCTCATTGTGACGAAACTAATGAGAGAAGAACGGAGGATGAGGAACGCTATTCTCCACTCACATTATATCTGAGTTCTTATGTAAGGAAGCACTTGGTAACAGGTGTTTACTGTACATAAAAGCACGGCCAGGCCTTTGGAATACAACAGTGAATAAGATCAAGTCCCCATCCCCAGTGGGCTTGCGGCCCTGTGACAGAGTTATAGTTTTATTTTCTCATTCTTCATCCTACACAGCGAAATAAAATTACATCATTGTATCAAGCAGTCAAAAGAGAAAATTAATACTGGCCTACACCATGTGTTTATGGCCAATTTGGGTCCTGACTACAAATTACAATCAACGTAATTTTTTAATTAAGTTTTGGCCACTGGTTAGCTGGCTCACTATAAGATTTTAAATATTTCCTTTAAAGTCCACAAGCATCTCACATAAACTCAACAGTGCAGGAACTCTAACTGCATTCTCAATAATGAAGAAGTATTTCCTTTTTTATGCTGTCAGTGAGAATGTTATTTATTTTATAATTTGATGAACATACACTGATAATAGATATAAAATTAAGCTTTACAAATCACACTAGAATAATAAACTGCAATTAAATTTTATCACTGAATTAAAATTGGCCAAATGTGGAAATTAACAAGTTATTGAAAAACAATAATATGAATAAGAGTTTTTTGAGATTTTAACTATTTACATTCAATTTAAAAACATGAAGTGGTCCCAGATTATTATTTCACAGGGAAATAATATAATTATTGACCAAATATTTCAATATATGCTAATTATCTATCTCCCTCCCTCCCTTCCTACCTATCTATCTACGTCAATCGATCCATAAAATTAATCCTCTAAAATAAAGTTTCTTAAAAAAATTTTTCAGGGGCACCTGGGTGCCTCAGAGCATCCGACTCTGATATTGGCTCAGGTCATGATCTCGCAGTCATGGGATCGAGCCCCACATTGGGCTCCATGCTGAGTGTGGAGAAGCCTGCTTGGGATTCTCTCTCTCCCTCTCTTTCTCAAAATAAATAAATAAACATTTTTTAAAAATTTACTTTTAAGCCAATTAGAATAGTACCATGTTTCAGAAATATCTTTTCTTCCTTTTTATTAAATTCATTACTCCTTACAGAGATTACCATTCTCTCCAAATCTAGACACACGTATATTAAGTAAAAATTCCTCAATAGCTTTTGTTTCTATAATGGTGGTGCTCTTGTAGTTACACTATTTTTTTTTTAATGCATATACTCACATAGTTTAGCTTTATCTGCTACTTCTTCATTCACTCGCAAAGTAAATATTTACTGAGCGTCCTCCAACAATTTGTAAAAAAATTACGTGGAACAGAGCAATTAAAACAAAACACAGTGCCTCCTCTGAAGGAGTTTACAATCTAGGAGGTGAGATGAAGACACGTACACAAATATTAAAAGAATGCAGTAAACAGTAGTTATCATTATAGATAGGGACAAAATCTTCTAAGGATTCAGATAGGAGAGAGGCTCCAGGCTGAAAATATCATGGGAGTTCTCACAAAAAGGGACATGTCTTAACTATGCATTAAAGTATTGGATTACAGATAGAGATTTAGGACATCTACTGTGTTCCTTGGGGACCCAAGCCTCCCTAATTCTCAGTTCACCCCCCAGTTCTTCTTCACATTCATCACTATCAAGTTTCCATTGACCTAGGCTTGTGCAGCTCGCCTTTCAACTCTAAATACAGGACTCAAGACTCTCTGCATTTAATTTTCTTAATTTCAACTGGTTTTTCCATCCAATATATAATCCCAGATTTTAACAATACTTCTTTAATAAAAGGTATTATATTGATGTGTAAAATGCAATGTGGTAATAATTTTGAATCCTAATTTTGTTTTTTACCTCCATCCTGGAAGTTATCCTTCCCTGCTTTTCCAATTACAAATTTGGTAAGCACACCTTTTATGCACTCATCCATAGGGACATTAGACAGGTGTTCAAACTTCAAGAAAATCAAACTCTGGTTGAGAGGGAGATATGCATAGTCTAAAATGGGTCTAAGGATTTATGTCAAAATATATTAATATTTATCTATCCATTAATTTATTTTTCTATCCAACACATGTCTCTTGAGTACCTATTATGTATCAGATACTCTTTTATGACTCTTTCAGTATTGAAAAACTCCCTACTCTCCATGGCTTTTTACTCTAGTGTGAGGTGAAAATGAGTGAAGAAATAAATCAAGAAACAAATGAATAAAGAAAATGCATAAACAAATAAATAAAAATTATAGTTATAAGCAATAATGTTACAAGTGCTATGGAGATAACTGATTTAGAACAATGGGCTATCATAACAGGGTGTTTGAGAAGTGAGCCAAGTCCCCTTTGAGGAAGTGATATTTCAGATGAGATATAAGTGACAAGAAGAAACAACTATACAATGATCAAGGAGAAGAGTGTTCAAGGCAGACAGAGCACCCTACCCTAGGAATGAACATGACATGTTGGAGAAAAAGTATGGCTGGAGTGCAGAGATGAGAGGATACTGGTGTAAGATGAGGACAGAGAGGTAAACTGGAGGTTCTAAAACTAAGGCAAAGAATATAGGTTTTATTCTAATTGCAATAGGAAGCCATTGGTAAGTTTTAGGCAGGTGAGGGACATGATATGAATTATGTATTAAAAGAATACTCTGGATCCTGGGGGGCCTAAGGAGCTCAGCTGATTAAGCATCTGACTCTTGATTTTGGCTCAGATCATGATCTCTTGAGCGTGAGATCAAGCCCCACGTTATGCTCTGTGCTGACAGCGTGGAGCCTGCTCAGGATTCTCTCTCCCTCTCTCTCTCCCTCTCTCTCTCTGCCCCTCCCTCGCCTGCACTCTTTCAAAATATATAAATAAACATGAAAAACAAAGAGAGATTAAAAAAAAAAAAAAAGAATACTCTGGCTCCCGAGCTCAATGGATTTTAAGGGAGTAAGAGTAAAATTCGGAGAAACCATGTTAGGCAGCAATGATCCAGGCAGGAGAGGATGATGACCAGGACTAAGGTGGAAAGAAATAGATGGATTCAGAAGATATTTTAGAGACTGGGTTGACAGGACTTATTATGAATTGGATATGAGAGGGAGAGAGGAAGAATAAATGCTGGCTCCACCCAACTGGGTGTGTTGATGAAATTGACTGCGATGGAAAGATTGGATCTGAAAAGATCTGGGTGGCAATGATAAAGAGCTGTTCTTAGGACACATTAAATTCAGATGCTTATTAGATATTCACGAGAAGCTTTCAAGTAGATAATTGGAAATATGAGTTTGAAGTTTTAGGGAGAAGTCAGATCAGGAAACAAAGATTTGAGAACCTTTCATTTACAGATTATATTTAAAGCTACAGAATCAAAAGGCCAAACCTGGAGAGAAAGCATATCCTAACAAGAGAAGAGGCAGGAGAGTCTTCAAGAATTCCAATGCTTCCATACTGAGCAGTGGAGAAATTAATCAAAGACACCTAGAAGGAGCAGCCAGTGAAATAGTGTGAAAACAAGGAGCGTGACGTTACCAAAGTCAAGAGAAGAAAATGCTTCAAGGAAGGAGCAGTCCATGTTATTGAACAATGCTAAGAGTTAGAAGAGAAGGGAAGATAGGATTGGACTGCATGGAAGTCACTGGTAACCTTAACTTCAGTTGGTTATGTGCTGGGGAAAGGGATCCTAGGTGGTAGACTAGGAACAGAGCCCTCACTCTACCTAGGAAGTTGGAAAATCTGAACCAAAGAAGGTACTGTCTTTACACCCATAAACTTGAACCACTCTGTAAATAATGATACTGGCAAATCCTGGATGTTATCCTGGACTCTGATTTAGTCATTAACTAGTTACCACTCTGGGTGGTTTCCCACTTCAAGCCACTGTTTCTTGTTTCTGTTCCTGTTCACTTGATCAAATTTTTGTTGTTCTCGCCATCTAACTCCTGAAAGAGGGCAGGGGAGGGGAGGGGAGGGCAGGGGAGGGGAGGGGAATCCTACTTTAAAACTAATATTTAAGTAACTTGATACAAATTCCCTGAGGTTGCTTAAAATCATTGATAAGTATCTCTGAACCCATGAGGACTTTACTTAGCTAGTTGTGCATCTTTTATGAATAATCTTATAAATAGATCACATTACATCATTTTATTAGGAAGTCTTACCCAAGACCAGCTTATTGTGTGCAAATTTCTTGAGATTTGGGGCTACCTCTAGTTATGTCTGATTTCCTCTAGGCTCTGCACATACAAAACCTATATTTATTATTTAATGGAAAGAGATCGTATGTATCATATAAACCAAAAGCCCCCAAAGAAGGAGACAACTGACACCCCATACTTAAAAGAATTCCATTTATATATTAAAGTTTGTCAACCCCAGTATTTGAACAACCTTTTTTTTTTTTTTTTTTAACACACTCTCTAGTTCATTCCTTCTTTTATCATGATTTTCTACCCTCCCAGCCCAGGTGTTGGCTATTCCAGTGATTAGATCAAAGATGACCTTTTGGTGTGAAGACAGAGGTAAAGAAAATACTTATTAAAAGTCTCTACCTTTTGTATGTCATCAGTTAAGAGTTTTCCTTTCCCATCTGATAAAGGAACAATGTTCTCCTTTATCATTTTCTTGAGTTTTAATGTATTTTTTTTAAAAAAATACAGCGTTCATTTTTTCTTCACCTAATTTCTTTTGTTTTGTTGTAGTTGTTGCTTCTCTATGACCTGAACATGCAATTAGGCACTAACTCCTCTGCAATTTTTGTTTTGTCAAATAACCCATCTTCCAATTTTGTAGCATTTATTGTTTGTATTTTTAAAGCACTGTATTTATCCAGGTGAGATTTATTTTCCTCTGCCTACCTGGTCTATAATAATTATTACTACGGCACAGGCAAAAGCCACTTCCCTGTGAAATCCAGACTACTCTTCATCAGATCCCTTTAAGAGACAGATAGCTTGAGATTTTTAAAAGAGAAAGTGCCTTGGTACTCCAAAGGAGGTTTAAGAAACAGAGAGAAAGGAAAATGAAATTGAAAATAATAAATGGACTCAGAATATAAGCTCTGTCAAACAGAGGTCAAAATGATTTCTAGGGGTACATGATAAAAAAGAAATGTTGTAAAATATGAATGGGGTTAATGAATGGTTGGCTGAATTGAGGAAGTAAAAACTAAAATATGGGTTTCCTTGACCCTTTGCAGGTCCTTTGCTTTCATTTTAAGTGTACAACAAAGAAAAGAAAAGAAGGAGAAAAAGACCCACAAAGACTGTATAGTGAGGATAGAAGACCAAGACAATTTGCCACCAAAGGGTCTTCTGGTCATCGAGATAGTAACGGAATTGTTTCCCAAAGGCTTAAAAATGAGGACCATGAAATCTAAAACCATGCTAGATCAGAGCGCTCAGTGGCCTTGTGTATATGAAGTAGGAGACGCTCTACGGGTTTTAAATATTACTCTTACCTAGAACATTTTTCTCCCATTTTCTTCTACACTTACTGAAGTCTCTTCTTTATTCATACGTTTTCGATTACACTCTATTCGGATCATTATCATCAACCTTCCCATCCAGTTAAAATCCCTAATGCGTCACACTCCTAATGGATACAATTCAGAAGAGCCTTCTTTTCTTTCTTTCTTTCTCCTCTTCATACATCACAATATTATCTGCAACACAGTTCAAGCATATGTTTGATGATTTGCAAAGTTCACTGCTCTTTAAGAAAATGTTCCAAGAGAGTCTTCTATTGCTAGTAGGCATACACTCATATGGACATATTTAAATTAACCTCAGAACTTCATAGGGAACATTCTATTCTAGTGTCTCCATCATAAGTATTCTGACTTTGGGTACTTCTGCATATCAAGTCTTTCATTCACCTAAAAAGCTGAGTATACATTTATGATTACTATTATCATTACTACTATACTACTATTACTATCAATAATCTTTTTTGGTAGTTGTATCTATTTTTTCTACCTTTTATTCGATATATTTTAAACTTTCAAAAAGTTAACTTAATAAACACCCATACATCCTTCACCTAGAATTACCAGTTGCTAACATTTTGCCATATATGCTTTATGTCTCTCAGTATGATATTATCTCTGTTATCATTTTGCCGAACCATTTGAAAGTAAGTTGCAAGCTTTATGGCCCTTTATTCTAAGTTTTCAATATATATCGTAAGAACAAGGACGTTCTTTTATGCAGTCATAGTACATTTCACTAATTAAGGATAATTAATGTTGATAGGCAAAACTAAGTAATACACAGTCTATATTCAAATTTTGCCAATTATCCTAATAATGTCCTTTAAGCCACTTTTTTTCTACAGTTAACAATCTAAGCCAGTATTATATTCTTACATGCGAGTATCACCTTTCTTTGTCTCAAGGCATATACAAATAATCTATACTTTAATTTCATACCTCCAGCCATAACCAATAATTTAATATTCCTGTTCATTTACACATTTCCTGAAATTGAATTTATATAACCATTTGATGGGTCTAGAGTTGGTCTGTTTCCCTTTCTGGGCTTCTGATAGCTCTAAAGGACCTATGCCTTTAGATGACTTCTATAACCCAACTCACCCACTCAATCTGGTTTCCTTCCTCTAAATTTACAAACTCCTCCTACAGTCCCCATCTGTTCTTGGATGTGGACAGTGTAATTACCCCCATCCTCCATTATTACTAGAAAAGTATATAGATCTGCATCCTTTAGCCATCTCACTGCCCATTATCAAAACATACCAATCTTGAAAAATTCAGCTCTTTGGGCTTAAGTGAGAAAGACTACTACTCAATTTCCTATACCCTCCTTCTTGCCATAAGTCTTGTTTGCCCAGCTCATTATATGTCTTAGCAATATCATCATGGTGTGTGGACACAGGTTCGCGCACACACACGCACACACACACACAGAAGCAATAGTATTAAATAGAGGCTTAACATTTCCAGGATTTTAGGAAGTGCTACCAAATATCCTGAATTCTGGGGCTCCATGACTTGCAAAATAGATACATGCACAACCTCTTGTTACCCTCTCAGGATGCTTTTTAATATTACAAAACAAGTTACACTGTTCCCCCCACCATGCTACACCAGTTCTGGCCTTGACTGACTTTGCACTGTGGTTTTAAGAAGCTGTTTTTCAGTAATTTATTGGCATTTCATCTGAAAGGAGGACCAAAACTTTGAATGAGTACACGGATTTCCTCTCACTGCTTATCATATGTCTTAACACATTACTATAGATTCTTTTTCCAAAATTTTAAGCATAATCGATTGACACTGATAAAATTCCGAAGGAAAATATGTAATACTCACTACCGCGATCCTAAACACATATAGATATACTATCATAAGTGCATATTTATTATTTTAATGTCCATTCATGACCTTCAATGAAACTTTCTAACATTATAATCCCATGATATCATGCTCACTTTTTCCATGCTCGCACGCTGAGGTAATTCAGACAAACCATACAGTGCGGTTCCTTTCCAGAAAAAAAGAAACTCTTGGCTTATTGGATAAAAATGTTACAAATTATCCATCCAAAGCACAGATCATAAACTTGACCCCTTTTTTTTAGATTTTTATTAGTACTGAAATAATTGATACTGACAGAACAAAGAGAAGATTCTTACAACCATAAAAATCACTTTGCTGCTACCAACATAACTGAATCCTACCTCTAATGGATTATGTGGCCAGGCCAGCCTCATAATAACATTTAGTAACTAACTCTGTCCATACACTGGTGTTCAATGGCCAAAGGCCCCATTTAATTAAGAAGATGGATTTATATGCACTAATAATTCAGGTTACAGCTTTGAGAGCACAGTATTTACTCTAGCTAAAGAAAAAAATCTTTTTAGCCTAACCACTTTTTTTTCTTACTGAGTATACTTCCCATTTCTGTAAGACATCTGATTAAAAGTATAGTTATAATATCAGATATGCTTTAAACAGATGAAAGCATATTATTTCACACATGTTTATAAAATCCACATCAGTATCATTGTCTTCAATTTTAAAACAGACTCTCTTAACAAAGAGGGATTATTAATCTTGTGAAAGCCTGATGTTGAGATAAATCTACTTATCAGACATAGACATGGAAAAACACAGCCAGTTTAACTTAGGAGCAAAGTTATCTAGAAATAACTTAATGGGCCCCATCATATGTGGTTTTATATATTTTATTATTTGCTCTGGTCATAAATCATGACAAGTATACCCCTGGCTAAAACATCTTCTGGGAATAAGGCTCCTTCATTGCAAAGTTAATGCTGAAAAGTACTTTGTAAATCAAATGAAACAGAACCACTGAGACTCAGAGCCATGAACCTCAAAAAGTTCCTAGGTCAAAGCTACATGTTGCCTTGAGCTAAACAAAGATAATAGAAGTGACCAGTCCCAGACAACGTGGAGATGTATTTTTGTGGAGCAGCTATTATCCACCAGGCACTTTAATGGTCTGAGCCAACACAACAGTGCACTAGACAGTTGTATTCAGCTTCCCTCCACTGTGGTGACCACTCCCTTCATTTGAGATGGTCCTGGTATCTCCAGTTCTCTCTCTCTCTCCCTCTCTCTCCCTCTCTCTCCCTCTCTCTCTCTCTCTCTCTCTCTCTCTCTCTCTCTCTCTCTATATATATATATATATATATATATATATTACTAGAGGTTAAGAAGATCTGACTCCAGTTGTACATCCTCTTGATAGATCTCCTAATGATATTAAACATACTGAAATTAGACAAGATATGTTCATCTAGCACTTACATTCAAAATTGTTCGTCGCTATTAATGGAGTAACAATAGAGGGCTCATTCATAGCTGAGGCTAGATGAAGCCCATTCCCGGAATTATGGGTAATGAGAGTTCCTTGCTGCCAGTTTCTTCTTCCAGAATCCAGAGCTGTGGTCCAAGATCTCTCAGCACACTTCCTTTCTCCAGGAATATTTCCTTCATTGCCAGAGCACAAGTCAGGCCTCACCCCCACTTACTCTCATGTTAGCCAAACCTAGTCTTCTCTCCCCGACCTTCACGTTAATGGACAGTAATGGTAAAACCAGGAAAAGAGAAAGAAGATAGATACATTCCACATTCTTCTAGATGTGTCAAAATACAGTCATTTTAATAATGTAAGTTTGGAGAACAGGAATTGGGGAGTAAGAGAGGTAACACAGTCTTAATTGAGTATTCGGTTTCATAGTAAAATGAATAAATTTGTGCAGGAAGAAAATAAAGGAAGAAAAAAACCGTGCTTGCCCTGCCTTACTTAGTACTTAAAGTCAAGCATCAAAATCTCAATACAACTTTTGAATGCCTATAGCACCCCTATTAGTCTGCTTAGGCTCAAAGTGATGAGACTATATGGACCAGCACATAAAAATCCCAGGGCCTTAGGTTAATTTATACAGTTTTAATAGGAAGTACTAGTAACCACAGCAATTCCCTTTCATCTCCTTAAAAAATTATCTTTATTGTATGTTTACCCAACTTTCCTAGCTTATATTTAATATAAGGATATTCTCAGTAAAATGTTGATTCAACTTCCATGTAGAGATTTAATATCTCTTCATAATATCTCTTTAATAAAGAATTAACTGTATTTGTGGAAACTATGCAAATGGTTATGTTAAAAGATGTGTCTCCAGTGAGTCCTCGATCAGTACCTAGAAATCTTTACTCTTGGATCTCTCACTACCTACCAAGAACACTACCCTTAGATTACAGGTGGAAAGTCTAAGTCTAAATATTATATTGTACAGCATGCCTGCTGAATGAATTATGTAAAGTGCAATAACTTCCACACACAATTAAAAGGCGACTGATGTCAATTCAGTGTTTTCACAAGTCAATATGCCTTTCTGCATTCAAAATTAGCATGGCCATTTATTTTGAGATATTGTAGTATCATTTGGGTATTTAAGGGGATGCGTGGATTTCAGCCACTAATCAATCCGCAAGAGTGGATTAACTAAATGGTAAATTTATAAAGATGATGTCAGTCTTATACCTAAGCTTTAACAAAGGCTGAAATTATGGCTGGGATATTGGAAATGATCCATCATTTTGGAAAACTCCGACGATTCCAAACAGCATAGTAAACTAAATGAAAGTTGTAATTAAATTAAGTTGTTCCCTTTAAAAGTGCCTACATTTTTAAGCCCCAGCAGCTGAGTAAAGTGTTTGTGGCTGACTACATCAGTCTTTCTCCTGGGGAAGTCACTGTGAATAGACTAAAACAGAAATCATTTTTTCCTCCTTTAAGCAAAATCGGTTGATTATGGGCCTTCCCGCCCCCACTCTATTTGCTAAATAAACAACACATTAAAAACCTGAAGCTAACTACTGCATTTTGAACTTACTGGGTGAATATCTGAAAACGCTTTTTCACAGCAAAGAGAATCCTTTTTAATCCCAATTCCATTACTGATATTGGTTACTTCTACAAACTGCTTCAGAGATTATGCATTGCATTTAATCACCTATTTTAAATATTGAAATTGAATATCTGATAATGGCATTTACTCTATTCCTTAAATTTGCTACCCTAGGAGAGGTTTACCAGCCACTGGAAGGAATTTTATCTGGTTCCAGCAAACACATTCTGAGCAATTTCAGTGTAGGATTTCTAGTCGTCAAATCTAAAACCTTGTCTTTTATATCGCCATTTTAAAATCAAATGAGATTTCTAATATTAGCCATGGGAAGAGTAGACTTGCAAATTGAAAGGCCAATGATCTCCCATTCATCTGTTACTGAATCTAAAATTGCTGTATATTAGCTTCAACCTACGAGTTATGAGATCACCAGAGCTCACACCGAAATCATGCCAATTGCCCTAATGCCTAATAAATAATCAAGGGCAGGCCAGGTCCCCCCAAATAGGGCAAGCCACGGCCCCCCACATACCAGTCCTTATCAATTAGGCTGTCATCAGAGTGAGTACGAAGGAAGTTTGCAACGGTGAGAGCAAGTAAAGATAATAAGGCCCAGGACAGACAAGTTTAATGGGGAAATGAGGAGGATGGAGAGTGAGCCAAAGAGTAAAAAGGGAAGGACTAAATGGGAGCCCAATAAGAGCAGTAATAATCAGGGCCCTCAAAGGCCAAAGACCAAGGCTGTGAGACTTCAGACCTTCAGAGTTCAAGCCAGCTTCTAAGGACGCGCTCCCAAGAAGTGGATTGCCAGCTGGAGACAGTTGCTGCCTAAGTCAACATTGAATAATTTCTTCTTCATAATTTGTAGATATGAGGACTTTATAAGAGCTTTCACGCTTGCTTTGGCCAACAGAACACATCACTGTCAACCCTGTAAAATCAAGTATCCACAGCTTTTGTAGTCTTGCATCACGGACATATACATGGATTCATCAAGACATACACACTCTCTACATTTGATTATATAGAAGTTTGGAGGTTAAAATTTGAGGCAGTTCAGTCACACTGAAATAGGGTTTTCCAATCTCTTTAATGGACCCTGACACATGAGTTGAATCTAAGATCTTTACTAATTTGTACTCACGATGAGTACATATAAAATTACCCTGAACCTCTTTCTTTTCCCTCAACTTTTTATTCCTGATTATAATTTAAATAAAATGTCCCATAATTAATTTTCAGAATGTAAATGTCTCACTCCTACTTGCCATGAATCATTTTTTTAATTGCCCTATTTCTTGACCTAGTAATTATTGCTTGTCTGAATTACATGAGTTCTCCCCTCCCCCAATCAACCAATCTGCACAATATGTCACAACATTATAAAAATTTACAAGTGTACGTTACAAACCAAAATGAAAAGCTATTTTTTATAAATACACTCAATTATTATTTTATGGGTGCCTTTATCTAGCAACCATCTATTCAACCCTGGAGTAAGAAAGCTCCAAATGAATCTTAAATAGTGTTCCCATACCATTAATACCATAAAGATGGTCTGAGTAAAACGTAGCTCACGTATATCAGTAAATAAATGCATTTTAAGTGTCCCCAACTTTTGAATAAACAGTATACAAATAAAAGTCTCCATTTAGTATCAGAATTCTGGACTGAAGGTAAAGCCAGCATACAATTGGTATTGACTGTGCCTATCTTTTGCCTACAACATCCTCTCTTTTTTTCTCCCCAAAAAAATTATTTGAACTCAATTTTTAAGAATACACAAATGCACAAGACAGGCTGTAAAGCATACACTGAGAAATACCTATTTGTCGATTACTTAAATTAATTTTGAGAAAATTCGAGAAGGGAAAAACTGATTTTAGACAACAGACCCTCTTCCTTCCCATACTCTCAGAGCAGAGGGCCCACACCGCTCCTTAGAATACCTGTCCTATTTTCACTAAAGCTATCTGGCTCCTTCACTCCTTTGTAAATGTCTTTTATTATTGTACCTTTCACCAAATATTAGCACTGGCCTCATGGCAAAAGGCAGCACATCAAGGAAGAAATGCTGTGGCAATGAGAGTTAGAGCTGGGTGTGAATCTCAGACATGCCCTTCATTCCTCTGAGCCTAATTTGAAATGTTATTGCGAGGACAATATGAGATCATCTAAATTAAAGCATGTATCACAATACCTGCCACACAAATCGGCACCCAATGAATTCAGTTTTCTTCATTCCTTCCTTCATTGAAAAAAAATAAAAGTAAAATTCAAAAAAGGCATGTTCCACAAATATTTAAAAACCAAATCATTTAGCAATGCTTCCACCTTAGAGCTACTGTACCAAATGATCTTTTAAGATGCATGCTTGGTGGTACAGCCACACACAACAGACAAATTAAAATGTTTTTTTTTATTTGGCAAGCCAAAGAAAGAAAGAAAGATATAGATATGGATATAGATACAGATACAGATACAGATAAACATACAGATACAGATACAGACATAGATATAAATGACACCACCAGTATCACAGATGAAATGAAGGCAATAATAACTTAAAATTCCATCAAAGATCTAAATACATACTAAGAAGTATTTTAGTAAACATGTAATATCCAAGAATCCTGATTTTCAAAGTCCTTGAACATAGAAATCTAATTGAAGATACACATTCAACCCGGAGCACTTCCCCAAATCCCTTGACAAAGTAAACAAGCAAAGAGAAAAATATTAACCAAGAATTCTTTTGCCCATGTTAGAGGGTCTTAGTACCCTCCAGAGTTCTAAACAGAGCTGGCTAAATTCAGAAATACTGCTGGATAATAAAATCAACAGTTATACCAGAAGAAAACAAAGCAAAACAACACTTTTATCTGTGATCCCGTTATCTAGACTCTCCTGACTTCCAACTCAAGGAAACACTATACCAAAATTCTAGGAACCAATAAAATGTATCAAATTTAAGTTCAATGGCACAAGATGCCAATGTTACAATGGGTTAATGAGGACCGCCACTTCCACATTCGGACACCCTCAGTCTTCCCCCACATTTATTCACTCACAGAACACATGAAAAACAAAGCTGTGTTTTAATTACATAGTTTGCCTTCTTTACCCTCCAAGAGGCTAGCATTATGATATGAACACGCATTTAAATAACATCAATAAAATTAAAATAAATGAATATAATAAACAGAATGTAAAACAAACCTAAGCATGCTGAACTCTGAGCCCTTCTAGATGAACGGAAGAAACTGATACCGTATCTTCACGGCCATCTCGGTAACACTAATAGTAATAACCCTCTAGGGCATTATAACTTTTCAGCAGGTATCAGACATAACACAAATTCAATACAATCAGTTGGATGCAAAATACAGACTTAGTAGCACCAATATAAAGAGCAGTCGACCCCAATCCAGTGTAACTATTGTTACCCACAATATTACACAACCTAAGAAGGTAGAGAAAAACTTTCGGTAGGGCAAATTCTACCTCCACCTAAAAAAATGCTTAACAGTTAATATCTAATATGATTTTACTTCCAGATGCCTTGAAAGTTATAATTGAGTCTCAGCTCTAAGCTATACTAAATTGACAAAGCCAGAAATTATTCTCATGTACCCTATAATATGCAGTAGGATTTCCATTAATATTATACACACATTCATCCATACAGAATCTATTATAGTCAAGCTTGCAATTTCTATTAAGCATTATTATGAAAGTTCATTTTCAGGAAAAATTTATATAACTACAAAAGTTGATGTAATCTCTTTATTTTTTTTTCTTATTAATACAGTATTTATTTTTCTTCCCTGTCTCAAACCCTAGGCCAACCACTTTCCCTAGGCTGTCTGGGGAGGTACAGGAAGAGGAACATACAGGGCAGATGAAATATGGGAGAAAGATACGGGAGGCGGGAAGAGCTCCGTCACATGGCAAAGAGGCCACCGTCAGGCAAAAGAGCCCCGTGGCCTCCGCGAGGGCAAGCCCAGAATAGGACACAAGAGCGGTTGCTTCACAGAGGGGTTCCTGGCATAAGCAATGATGAAGCTTCCAAACACAGTCCTGATTCCAGCCCGAGAGCCAGCCACCCCTACCACGGCAGCCCCAGCTCCAATGTACTTCGGCTGCTGTGCACACGTCCCTTGAAATGGCGCCGGTTCAGGCGTGCCTGCGTGGCTCCGTCGGCTAAGCGTCTAATCTCAGCTCAGGTCATGATCTCGTGGTTCCTGAGTTCGAGCCCCACACTGGACTTTGTGGCGACAGCTCAGAGCCTGGAGCCTGCTTCGGATTCTTTGTCTCCCTCTCTCTCTGGCCCTGCCCCGCTCATGCTCTGTCTCTCTCTCTCTGTCTCTTAAAAATAAATAAACATTAAGAAAGGAAAAAGAAATGGCACTGGTTCGGAAGCTGTGGCTAGGAATAAGTGAGATCAGGGGACATAGGGCTGCCAAGCTGCTGAGGCCCTCATTTGTCATCGTCTCCGGTGGTTTTAGCACTACTGAAGAGGGCGATCAGCTCAACAGGTGAGAGGTGCTCCTATCCAAGAAGGCGGCGGGCACGAACTCTGCACGGTGTATATTTTCAGGGCATGAGGGGCTGTGGCAGGAGCACTGCTCCCAGGGCAGAGAAGACAGAGAGCTGACATACTCGGTATTTTTAACGATACTAGTGACTGACCTTATATATGTGATGTGAAGAGATCAATATATGACTAGCACATGTAGGCGGCAAATTACGGAAACTCGAAGATCTCAAGAAACGTTCAAGTTGTTTTGAAAGCCCCATATTACAACTAATCTAGAACCCCAGGTCACTTATCAGTTAGCACCTAAATACACAAAAACTGTTATTTATTTGGTACGGAGATCAGCAACCTCTGTTTGTCAGGAAAACATCAGTCGGATCAAGTTACTCGAAGAATCTTGAGATGTGACTCATTCTGCAGATAGTTTCCTGTCTGATGAAAGAACCCAGCCATGTGCCAAAATGAAAGAAACCGGTGTCAAGACAGGACCAGGATAAGGCTGCTCTTCAGTTGCGCTTGTTCTCTGCTGGGTTGGAAGGACACAAAGTTGACTAAAGCACACACGTGCTCTGAGAAAAGACTGCAATCTCCATTGCTCATCCTGGAGATTTAGCTCCTTTGTCTGCATCTGAATCAGTTCAGATGAATCCGTTCAGAACACACTTCAGAATACAGATGAAAATTGTGAAATAACCAATATTTTTTATTTTTTTTTACATTTATTTTTTTTTAATTTTTTTTTCAACGTTTATTTATTTTTGGGACAGAGAGAGACAGAGTATGAACGGGGGAGGGGCAGAGAGAGAGGGAGACACAGAATCGGAAGCAGGCTCCAGGCTCCGAGCCATCAGCCCAGAGCCTGACGCGGGGCTCGAACTCACGGACCGCGAGATCGTGACCTGGCTGAAGTCGGACGCTTAACCGACTGCGCCACCCAGGCGCCCCGACATTTATTTATTTTTGATAGACAAAGAGAGACAGGCCACAAGTGGGGGAGGGGCAGAGAGAGGAGGAGACACGGAATCCGAAGCAGGCTCCAGGCTCCGAGCTGTCAGCACAGAGCCCGACGCGGGGCTCAAACTCACAAACCGTGAGATCATGACCTGAGCCGAAGTCGGACACTTAACCAACTGGGCCACCCAGGCACCCCATGAGATAACCAATATTTTTTAAAAACTTGATTCAATTTGTCTGCATTTGTGATGATGGATGAGAGATCAGAAATCATTAGATATAGCTTGTCCGATTGAAATACAGAGGATGGGTTTGCCTGAGAGCCATATGAGCTGACCTCTAAGGTTCCATAGATATGGTAGCTCTTAAACTTTAGCACATATAAGGTTTACCTAGAGAGCGTGTTACTCCATAGATTCCTGAGCTCCATCAAGAGATTCTGGGGTGGAGCCCATACATTTGTTTTGCTAACCAGCTTCCAGATGTTGCTGATGACCCAACCGTACTTGGGAGTAGCATAGCCATACACCGTCTCTGGGATTGGCCACCTCTGAATTCCAGGACCCCATCAAAATCCAGCTCTGATCGCATCTGGGTCGCATGAAACAACCCCAGCAAAAGTTTACCGATATGCATTAAAAATTAATCTTGAAATGCTTTTGCAATACAGTTAACGGAAACCAACCCCACAAATGCTGATTTGTTAGCTCGACTTTTGTGACACGCTAGGTTATCTCCAATTATCTCCAGGGGTGATATAACAGTTTCACAAAATTAATTTTACTCCATTTTAATTGAATGAGGTTCACATCTGGAAAATGAATGCAAAATTTGTTGGTTAAAGTGAAAGTAAAGAACAGCTGAATCCATTAACTCTGCTCTTATAACCTAAAGCTCTTTGCTTAATTTTGCTAAATTCATTGAGGATTTTGCTTTTAACTTGGACCTTGTGCCTCATTCTAACAGGGTGGCAAGATGCTATGGTCAAGTTGCAAACTATTTATGGAAGGGTAATGACAAATATGCAAAGGCTCTGCTGAACCCAACACCAGGCAGTGGCACGGTGGTGCCACCATTCTGTGGTTAAAGCTGCATATTAGCTCCAAGGTGAGTTACTGAGCACTAACATGATAGTCCTTAAAAACTGATGGTTTATCTCCATCTTCAAGCTAATGGTAATTGTTTTCTAAATGAATATTTTCTCCCTAAGTGGCAGAAAATCTTCATGGAAACAAACATGAAACATAATCCCCAAGTCTTTGGGGGGAGGGGAAAGCTTATTCTAAATGTATGAGATCTTATTCAGTATTTCCCCCCAATACCTTTACACAGCTATTTGTGAATTTCTAATATAGAGTCTGTTTCTCAAAACCAAGCAAGACGTGAAATGAATGCCTACCACCCACTTACCACAAAGCTATGAGATTTAAGGTTTATAAAAAAGCAAAAAGGGCATTAAGAACTCTTTTTTTTTTCTGTCCTTAAAATGCTGACATTCTTCATAGGAGACAAAACTGATGCATATACAGGAAAAAAAATTAGGGAAAACTAGGGTCAAAATGCCTGACACTACTGTTGTGAAAGAAATACCAAAAGGAGTAATTATTGCGGATTAGGAGAATACTGGAAAGCTTCTTGGAGGATGTGGGACTTCCACTGGACCTTTTCAATGTGGAAGATTTAGATGAGGAAGGGGGAAAGGCAGGGCATTGTATGACCAAAGGCAAGGGGCAGAGACTGGAAGTAAATTTATGTTGTGGGAAGAGCAACACTGCCTCTGGGGAGCTGAGGTTCCCCATGCCTAGACAGTAGGAGAAATAACCTGAAAAAGGAAAAACAATGCAAATTATGCAAAGTCCTAGAACCAAAGCAGAAGAATCTGGACTCAATGAAGTAGGTAATAGGGAGCCATAGCAGATTTTAAGCAATGATGACATGTTGTCAGTTGTTTTTAGAAGATCAAGCTGGAAGACTCAAGGAAGGAGAGATTACAAGCCAGGTGAAGCAAAAAGAGGAAAAACAGAGGCAAATTCAAGACTCATTTCCAGAAAATACATGCCAGAAATACAAATGATTTTACACAAGGAAATAAAGGCTAACAAAATATTACAGTAATCAAGTGTGGGGTTGGGGAGGACATGAGCCATAACAGCTACAAAAAAAAAAAAAAAATTCTAAACACAGACAAGAAAAAAATCCATCTTTGTTCTCTCCTGAAGTAGGACACTACTTCTGTATTTGTAAAAATAATCTAATTCTTTTATATGTATACTTTGTGAGAAGGTCAGTACTCACAGCTCCTTGCTTTATAAGAAGTACAGCCCCAAAGGAGATGGAAATCAACACAATTGCTTAAAGCCTCTTAGATCACAGATCCTTCTGATGAAAGAAAGAAAGAAAGAAAGAAAGAAAGAAAGAAAGAAAGAGGGAGGGAGGGAGGGAGGGAGGGAGGAAGGAAGGAAGGAAAAGAGAGAGAAAGAAAGAAAAGGAAAGAAAGGAAAGGAAAGGAAAGAAACCATAAAACAAAAGCAAGTGATATATGGAGTGTACTGACGGCATTAATGAAGCCTCTCTCCTCTCCGCCGACCTCCAGATCCCTCCCACCTCCACATGACCTCCCCCCCCTTCTATCTTCCTTCCGTCCACCTCCCCCCTCCTCTCCTCTCATCGCCCACTCCCCTCCCCCACCCCCTCCCACTCACCTAAACACTTCGCTTCCGAATCTAACTAAGAAGGCGGACGGAGGAAGGAAGGAAGGAAGGAAGGAAGGAAGAGGAAGGAACTCACAAAATGCATGTACTGCATCAAATGGAACTGTGTCAAAATTTTATTGTCTACCATTTAATAAATATTTAATGAGAACCAATCATGTACTAGCTATGCGTTAGATGCAATGGATAAGGTACACATACTAAGGTCAAATGGTAGCTCCTCCAAGCACCACAGATACATAAGAATCTGTCCCATCTTTCTAAATAAAGCAGTCATAAACTTGAAAACCAAGCACCAAAGGGAAATCACGGCACTCTCCTGAACAGTAACAAAGCTGCTTCATCCTTTACTAAAGAAAGTCTGAATTACAGGACGACAAGAAAAGGTGGAATTCTCCTGAAAGTGGAAAGTTTAACTACTGTTTGTCACAATTCTCTTTCATAAGAACTTCCAATGTAAAGAGTTGATAGTATAGCTCTTTGAGTTCAAAAAGATGTAATCAAACCAGGTGTTGATTACCAGAGAAAAGAGGGAAGGAGGAAGACAGGGCATGCTTAATCTTTTTCCAGTGTTATCCTTTCAATAAGAGAAGCTTACATTTTCACCAGTTCATTACAAAACCTGATGACATTTACATGTTCAAACACATACTCCATTTAAATGAATGCATTGTGATTATTATAATTAAGCTCCTACCTGAAATTTATAATATATGCTGAAATAAATTGCATTTCCTTATTTTGCAGTCTCCTAAACTGTATTGGTCAAAGTGCCTTTGGGCATATTCCCTACATATACAAATTTAAATGGCAAAAGCAAATAAATGAATGGGCTTGTGAGCAACTTGTCTTGTCATTTGTAGTTTTCTTTCAAACAGAGGAAAATAAAGTAAGAAAATAAAAGTAAGCAAAAATAGGAAACTTCAATAGGATCTTTACATTTTAGGTAGCTCACTGATCAGAAAATTGAAAATCAAGCTTGTTTGACAAAAGGCACAGTGAATGGAATTCTTGCTATAAAAATTGTATGTATACTCTATTGTGGCTCTACTTTTTTCAAATTATGGAAACGTTTTAGATTCTAAAAATATAAAGCTATTATCAGCATGGGCAGATGAATTAAGTAGCCAAAAAGGTTTTAAAAAAATAAATGCCATAACACTAAAGAATTCTTGCCTAAAGAATTTTTGGTGCAATTCCTTAGCATAGCCCAAGATGAGAATAAGCACAACAAATCTCGATCTATTCAGCTTTCGTAAGCTTAAAAAGAAAATACTACTGTCCAATAGTAAAGCTATAAAACCAAAGCTCCAAATGTCTTTGGCAATATATTTTATATTGCCAAAAAAAAAAAAACCACACCAAAAAACAAACAAAAAAAACAAAACAAAAACAACCAGCAGTGATGCTAAAAAGTATGCTAAAAACCAGAGAATAAAGTTTTAAATTACCTTAGAATTAAATCTCCCTTGTTTTCAATGAGTAAATTCTCATGTTAAAATGCTCAGTGTTAGATTTTGTATTACTAAAATTACAATAAAAATGTTATGTCTGAATTGATAGATACTTTAAGACATTTGAAGTAAAGGGTTTGGTTTTGTTTTGTTTTAGGTATCCTCCTACTATGTATAATGTTCAAAATTAACAGTTGTACTGCTTCTCATGTTAATGTACGTGGTTTTGCAGTACGATTCAATGCATCAGACAGAACACAATTAAGGAATGGAATGGTGGTATCCGTTATATCCTCTTTGAACATACAGATGTTAAATGATCATACCTCACCAGTACATGCCTACTGCAACTTATGTTTCACTTTCCAAATGCTCAGGGTTTAAAACAGAGCAGACTGCACTTTTGATAACATCTGCTACAACAAATAACAAAAAAAGAGTGTGAAGTCTGATGAATGTTTAAACAGAACATTTTTTATGGATCAGCTAAATCTTTTCTGCTTTTTAATTAAAAGTAAAGAAAATGGAACTTAATTATCCTGTAAAGATTAGCTTGTGGGCATCTTCCTGTAAATTACTTCTAATTGAAAGCAAATTGTCAAGTGACATTCAAAGTACTGTCCTTTAAAACACAGCTGTTCTACTGCTGATTTCAGTGCATTGCAGTGTTTTCTTGTTACAGTATGGCATATTTGAATATTTTAACAATTTCACTGGTTTTGTATAGATTTCCATTTAACATATCTTAATCACATTTCTGCGTGTAAAAAAAGTTAGCATCGTTAAGTGGTTTGCCGCATCTTGAACCAGCCTATCGTGAGAGCTCTCCACTGAAGTTTACTTTTAGATGTGTTTGCTTAAAGTACCACTACATCTGGACAACAGTGGTCCAGGAAGTGGATGATTATGGTCATTAGACTACTGCCACAACCCCACTCTTTAGGATCCCTGTATAATTAAGTCACAGTTTATTGATGCTTTCAAATATATTAAAAATTCCAATGAAATTCATAGGAGAGACTGAAAATAAACAGTTTTTCAGAATTTAACACTTGACAAAAATTCCAGTTCTTTTTAAAAATTTTAAATAAACACCTAATGGGCAATATGGAGATAGCTAACATAGGAATTCTTAATGCAAGACTTTTAGCACGAAGACTGATAAGATGCAAATGAGGAGCACAAATGCATTAACGCACGAAAATGTTTCTACTTCTATCCACTTACATTTGTATCCATCCCCCAGTTACTGTTGATCAGTTACTATTGCTTAGGACTGTACTCAGCTCTTGAGATGTAACAAAGTCGACAGAATTCCAGCTCTAACAGAACTTAGGCTCCAGAGGAGGAAGAAGGAAAATTAATCCTAGAAAACTGTGGACATCAGAGAAGGTGGAGGACTCTGGGCACAGACTGTTGAAAACAACCCAACAAACAAGTGGAGGGGTACTTACTTCAGGTGATGGTAAATGCTTTAAAGAAAAATAAAGCAGAGTGAGGTGCCGACCACGGACAAAGGAAGGAGGCACTATGCTCTCTGGGGTGGTCGGGGAAGACTGCTCTACTAGAACAACACTTGAACACGGCCCAGAGTGGATGTCTGAGAGGGGGGCACACATACCCTGCTGTATGACAGTACAGAGAGGAGTCCCTTCCGAAAGAATTCAGAAGGAAGAATTTTGATAGTCCAAAAACACAGCTTGAGAAAGGCCAAAGTTAGGAAGGGTAAAGGATTATGAATCGTAAAGTCTGCAGATTTACATGTTTGCTTAGCTAGTAACATAATTCAAACCGTGAAACCAATGAATGCCACTTTACTTCCCCAGATATGTTCCCAAGTTGTTGACTGAGCTCAAACCTTATGCGATACAAGCAGCATATTTTTACATGATGATACACTAATGTTTTTCTCCACAACAAAACAATCTGTATGAGGTGCCCTAACTGTAACTGACTGGTATAGGTAAATAGGGAGGGAGGGAAGGAGGGAGGCAATGTATAGTTATGTAGGCAGGCAGACAGATAAGGTCTAAATATCAACATTCAAAGATTTTTTTTTTCAATAAGCAAAATGGCATTCTGTAACAGTGCAGGACTAAATCTTAAGTATAATTTGGGTTCTGTTTTTATAGCAATACTTGCGGAGGCTAAGAAAAGATAACTAGAAAATAAAATCCTGACTCTTCCTCTCATCTGCTCAAGCATACTAACATATACAGAAAATTAAAGGGAAAAGAAAGAGAAGAGAAAGACAGTGAAATGGGAACTTTGGATGTTTTTTAAAGTCACTTCAAAAGAACTGGAAAGCAACAAAAAAAGGAGTAATGCCTGAACTTGTTTATACGTTAAAGACATGTTCTTCCTTAGTGTTGAAATGATGTGGGCTCATGTGTTGCCAATACCATAAATCCCATTAATTATCTTTAACAAAATTCACTGAAGGGGTTTTTTAAAAAAAAACCTATGTCCTAGTAATTATATAAATTATAATTGAGATGTAGAAAATATACATCTTAAAGCATATGGATTCAAATTATGAAAATAAAATACACAATTTAAAGCAATATAAGAAGCAAGCATATTTCAGTTAGGCATTTAAAAGTTGTTCATCTAAGCTTCTACTATGGGCACAAAATTAAAACGTCATTTTATGAAGCAACATTTAAAATATGCAGCAATGTACAAAATCACCACAACACTATCCATCATGCACCCAAGACTTGGTCCCAAACATGAACCCAAGACTTGGTCCCAAACTTGAGATGCATAAAGTTAAAAGATTAAAATGAAAAAAGGAGGAGGAGGAGGAGGAGGAGGAGGAGGGGGAGAAGGAAGGGGAGGGGGAAAAGAAGAAAATTAGGCATCAGTTGTCCATAATTAAGTTTAGCTTTAAAAAAACTAATTTAGGGGCACCTGGGTGGCTCAGTAGGTTAAGCGTCCGACTTCCGCTCAGGTCATGATCTCACACTCTGAGTTCGAGCCCGGCATCAGGCTCTGTGCTGACAGCTCAGAGCTTAGAGCCTGCTTCCGATTCTGTGTCTCCCTCTCTCTGCCCCTCCCCCACTTGTGCTCTGTCTCTCTCTGTCTCTCAAAAATAAATGTTAAAAAAAAGAGAGAGAGAGAGAAAAGAAACTAATTTAGCCACTTTTTCACTTCAGCCTGCCTAGGAACCACCTGAAGAGCTTGTTAAAACCCAGATTCCTGGGCCACTCTTTCAAGATTATAAACCAGTAAGTCTGGGGTAGAATTCAGGAACTAACAAGCTTTCAAGGGGATGCTAAGGCTGCTGGATCCTAGGGAATGACAATCATTTTGGCTAAATAATTTCTCCATTAATTAAATATTGCAAATTTTGCTTTTATATAAAATTGAACCTTTTACCCAAAGGAGAGAATGGTGCCCTATCTTTTTCATACCAATAATTCTGAATATAAACTTTAAAGAACATAAATATTTGGTTTGGGAAATAAATATTTCTTTCCCAGTAAATATTCCAGATTTCATTATTTACACTTGTAATCAGCAATATTATCTATAAATGAAATGTAATCATTACATATGTAAAGAAAGTGAATGAAATTTCAGGGTAGCCCAGATTCCATTGAAAGGATCCTGAGTCAGGATCTTTGAATACAAACTTCAATTTGTACCTAAATATTCTAGTTAAATTCAATGTAAGTTGCACAACTTTGAAATAAAATAGAATATAATGATTCTTTTTTTTTAATGTTTATTTATTTTGAGAGAGAGAGAGAGAGAGAGCGAGTCAGTCCCAAGCAGGTTCTGCAAGGCTTTATTTCAGGAACCATGAGATCATGACCAGAGCCAAAATCAAAAATTGGAAGCTTAACCGACTGAGCCATCCAGGTGCCACTATAGTGATTCCTATACTAGGGAAAATATGACTCAATTTTGTATCCTCCAAAAGTTACCAACAAATAAACAGCATGATAATATGGTAAAAATGCCCATTAAGGTAAAAACTCATTCATTTATTCAGTGCCCAAAATAAATTAGAACTTAATTTTTTCTTTGCTCTCCCCCAACTTTGAGTAAGCCATCCTTCTCTTCTTCCTACCAATAACCTTCCATTTTCTTCAACTTTCAGCTCAAGCTTCAGTCAATATAAAGCCTTCCTATCTAAATTTATAGTGTTCTATCCATCTATTTATCTGACTATTCTTCTCTGAATATTTTTACTACTCAAGTATTTCATAAAATTTAGAGCGGAACCTGCTGTCTCCTTTTTGTCCTATAGCATTCAGAATAAATGGTCAATGAAGAGTAGATTGCCAGGTTTCTTTTCATTTTCAACCGCCCTCAAAGAAATCACTATTATACACCTGAATTGCTTTAACAGACTCTGAGATGCACTGCCTGCCTTCAACCTTTGTAATTATTGTTTGATGATACCAAACTATTGGATTATTTGATCCTTGCCCCAAAACTTAACATTGATATTCCAAAATCAACGAATTCTAGAATTTCCAAGAATGTAGAAACTAAAAGTCAATGCCAAAGTTGTAATTGTTTTCTTTATCCTTTCCTTCTGCACCCTAACCTCCCCAAATGTATACATCTTTTAATCCACTAATCTTACTCCTTGAAATCTCTCCTTCAAGAAAAACCTAGAAGCAAATGACTATATGCATTAATTTAGTCATTGCAGTTAACATTTATAAAAACATTTAAAATAGGATGTTTAGATAAAATGTAGTAAATCGGCTGAGACTACAGAGCAGATATGCAAAATGAAAATCAGTAAGACCATGTAAAAATATGGAAAATACTTCTTTCTTTATGTTTGTTCATTTGTTTTGAGAGAAAGAGGGAACGAGAGAGAGAGAGAATGTGCATGGGGGAGGGTGAGGAAGAGGGGGAAAGAGAGAATCCCAAGCAGGCTCTGTGCTGCCAGTATACAGCCTGACTTGGGGCCCAATGTCAGAAACCGGGAGATAATGATCATGAGATCATGATTCAAGCTGAAATCAAGAGTTGGACACTTAATCGACTGAGCCTCGGAAAATCCGTCTTCTCATAAGCACAATAAAATTATATCTATATTATGATCACATATAGAAACATAAAAATGTGGAGAACAGAAAACCCAATGTATTATGATAGTCAGGTATTTTTTGCTTATATTTTCATAAAGCACTGAAGTCAATACATGTCAAATACAGACTTCTACATCTTCTGTATCTCCATTTCTGGAGTTATGCAATATATATAATGAGCTTCATCATTTAGAATGATGAGACAGAGTTTCTAGAAGGTCTTAAATTATCATAAGTTTCATTACGTTCACCTTAAATGGGGCACACACTCTTCACTGAGACTTTCAGTAAAGGTTACAAAAAAACAGAGTTTCTGGGTAACCATCAGTTAAGTTCAATTAATCAAAATACCCAATGGTTCATTCCAGGTTTTACCTCGGACTGTGTACAAGGATAACTAAGAGCAGATGCGTTTTGTTGTCACATCCTTTGTTACAAGGTTTGTATACAATTATAGACCGTATTACTCAGGACTTCAGAACTGAATGGGAATTGAGCAGCTGAAGTCCAGGCCATTCCTTTGAAAAGGAATGTCTTCCAGCTATTTTTCTTTCTGGTTACATTGAATTTTCATATGGACCTAACTACGGATAAATAAAAGCCAGAATAGCTCCATGACTGACTTATTCTCATTTCAAAATTCTGGCATTAAAAAAAAATCCAGTAACTAATCAGTTAATATTAATGTGTTCAAAGATTGTGAATGTCTACTAAATAATAGTACAACCTTATAGAGGGACAATTTAAATCCAGACTCCTTGAGCTCATTTATCATCTTTTTCTGTAACCCTATAATAGTTCTTTTGGAACAGAGGAAGAAGATAAATGGTTCCCTGAGAAACAAATATTTACAAACCTTTTGAAAATGCTTTTTAAGTAGGAAAGGAAATATTCCATTATCTATGCCGATCATATGAGAATTCACTACACAGGATCAAGGAAGAGTGTGTGCTGTTCAACCTCATAATCATTTGCAAATAAAATCAACCAATTCCAGATTTCAAACTTATAAATGAAATTCCAAATCCCAGTCATCTCTTTACATAATTACAAAGGGGATTCTGACTGCCTATTTCCTAAAATGGATTATCTAATATATGGATCATCTACCAGTACCTTTACTGGCTTACTGTGGTGCATGCCCCATCACTTGGCCCTCGAAAAGAAACGAACAGGGGTTAAAATGCAAAAAAACATCAATGGTAAATTCCAATCCCCGAGTGTCACATGATCACAGCACACGTTAATCATTAATATACTTTTTTGCTTTAACTGGAATAAGAAACCTTTCTCCCCTAAAAACAATAAAGCATTTGGAAGCTGAATAATACAAGCAATAGCCTAAATTTTTCATTTCACTTTGCATACATAGAAAAAGCCGTAAGACAACACATCAGCATTGACCTCAGTTAGCCATGATGAAAATCTGATGTGTGTCACTTAATCAGACACTACAGAGATAACACAGAACCCTTAATTCCTAGAAAGCAATTCAAATCATGAGATGGTAAATTATAATTCTTGGCTTCTGATACCAATGCCTTCATTTAAAAACTATATATATAAACATGTAAAGCATGAATTATTCAGCATTATATACATATAGAATACTATGCTTTGTTGTTACTGTTTCCTTGGTCCTTACTACAAGATTATTCATCCATCCACACAGACTATGACATGACCTATGAGAGTCTCAAAACCCTAACTGTATAAGAAAAAAAAAAAAAGAACTGGGTAGGATTTACTTCTATTAGTTGATCCTGTCCCAACACTTTAAATATTACATACACACACACACACACACACACACACACACACACACACACACTGACTTCTCAGTGTTCTCAAGATTGGGTTAAAGGCATTTTAGAAAAGTAGTTTAAGAATACTGCACTGAGGTCATTTATCAGGATCACCTGGGACTTCAACATAACCCTTAGTATGTTATTTTTTTCTCTATCATTTTTGTTTTGTTATTATTTTTAATATGGTAAACATGTCCAGCGGCTGTAATATGTTTCCCCAATCCAAAATGAATGATAAAGACAAGCTACTAATTTGAAATTTAAACACTTGAATAAGCCGGAAGGGGGATAAAGCAGAAACTGAGAGAACACAATGGAATGGAAATTGCTCAGACTAACTGTGCAATAGGGTAAAGCACTCTGGCACGAGCCATGTCACCGAATGAAGTGAAAGTATGTCATATGCCACCTTCGGGGTTATGTCACTGCTCGTTTGGTACACCATTCGCTCTTCTCTGTACCTACTACATACTACTAAATGTTAGAACATTTACTCATCATATTCAAAATATAACCTTGCAGACAGGAGAGGCAGAGTGTTCTGAACTGAGACCTTCTCACATCTCATATTAAATATGCACTTGTTTTTCACAGTCAGGTGTATGGACGTATCTTATAAACTCTATAAAAAAAGTAACGTGTTAAGTTTGTGAGACTATACCAACCCTAAGCCAAATCTCACAAGCTTTGAGAACATAAAATTTTTATTGACATCGATGACTACAAGTTTTATGTTCAATACATGTTTTTGCTTCATGATCAGTGAACTGAAATTTTAATATTAAAAAAATAATCACACTTAGACTGAATATTTTCTTGAAAGGGTATATAAAAGGCTTTCAGTAACTTTTTCTATCTGATGCCTGAGTTCCCAGGGTATTTTATATTACCTAAAATTGTCTAAAGTTTTCAAAAACATACTTTCTCAAATAAGCGAACAAAAGGCCCCAGATTTAGTCCCCAAAACTCTGTTTAAAGCTATATGGCACTCTTCTTCTGACCATTCATTCTGTATTATCATATAGTTGCATATAGTTTCCTTAGACAATAAGCCATGAGAGGATAGGAATCATAGTGCAAAACTGACTGGTATTTACTAGGTGTTTATGTGCCACATCTATTAATAGGCATTTTCACCTACATGGTCACATCATTTTTTAACAAGTTGAACTTATTTTTTTTCTGATTTTATAATAAAATATTTCCTGAATATGTCTGCGCCCATAGTTTTTAAACAGCTTTGCTGATGTGAAATTGATATACAAATAGCTACATATATTTAATATATGTAATTTGGTGAGTGTGGACATATGCATACACCTGTGGAAAACATCACCATGATCAAGGTGACAGACAAATAAATCACGCCCAGAAGTTTTCCTATGTTGCATTCATTATTGGATTCCTCCATTCTGCAGCAAAATCCTTTCCAATGACAAAATGAGGTTATGAAAAGAGTTCCCCAAACCTGGTCCAAACATTCGATTTGTCAATGGCAGTTACTCTGAACAATGTCTCTGAAATGGGGTTGATTGTGCCTGTGCTATATAAAATAGGATAAGGCAGATAAATAGTGTAAACAAGTGAAATTAAATGCATATAAAATGCCTAACAAGCATTATGTGTTATGTGTAACACATAGCAGGACGCTCAAAAGTTTTCTTCCCTTCTCCAGGAGTAATAAGTAAGATACGTACGTATTTATCAAAACGTCATACTACTGATTCCCAAAGGATATCACGAATGAAGGAATAAATGTTCCTGTATTTCCCTCCTGTTAAGTTTAACTCCATATGTAACACATAAAGCAAGCATGCCAAGAACTAAATCTATCCACTTATCTACTAGAATGTCTATAACAGTATTTAATGTCTATTTTTCCTTTCTTTTTTTCAAGTTCAAGAGAAATCATTCAAATATTTGCCAATTTCAAGTGCATTGTAACAAATACTAAAATCAGAGGAAATAGGCTATTTAGAAATACTGTACATAGGTATAATGAAGAATTGATTTTTAAATAGAAATGAAGAAGATAATAGCACATTTTAGAAAATGATGGAATCATCAAATCCCATTCAAGAGTTTCAAATAAGTCTATGTGCTTACATATACAATTCATTCTGGAATTATTAAAAATGTTATAACAGAACATTTGCACTTCCAATTTCCCTACTACAGCAATCTCAACAATTGGGACCCACAAAGAGAATGAAATTTGTTTTTTTTTTTTTTTTTTTTTTTTTGCACATCAGTTGCATTAGGACAAGCTGGATAGCATTTTTTCCCATTGAGCCAGTCTGCTCGGTAAAAGATATGAAAAGTTCACCTACTAGCTAGCCCAGCACTTGGGCGAGCTTCCATACCCTTAAAGAAGCATGAGCTTCCCTTGATGGCAGAAATGATGCTATATATGGGAATTCAGTCACAGCACGTTGAACTATGTCATCTTCGAAATCACAGAACTTTTTTGAAAAGAAGAACCCCAAAAAGCTGCAGATTTCAGCACAGAAGATGGAAACAAGAATTGGGGCACCTGGGTGGCTCATGATTTCGGCTCAGGTCATGATTCCAGGGTCGTGAAATGGATCCCAATGTCGGGTTACCTGCTGAGCAGGGAGCCTGCTTCGGATTCTCTCTCTCCCTCTCTCTCTCTCCCTGCCCTTCCCCTACTTGTGCCTGTATGCTCACTCTCTCCCACTCTCTCTCTCTCAAAAAAGATAAATTAACATTTTTTAAAAAGATGGAAACGAATAAAATTGAACTTTGGCAAAAAAGATTCATAGCAATGAGATGTTTGTAAAAGATACAGAAAAAGACCCAGGTTTGTCTGAAAGCACAATGTTTGATAACCCACTCACTATCAATGAAGATAGAGGAAAACTTCTTTTTAGAGATCCTCAAAATTTGTCAGCTGGCTTCACTTGCTTTGATGCCCAAGTGATTTTTCTCCCTAAAGCATAAAAATGTCTCGACATCTTCACACATACCTTCGTTTCCTAATGAGATGCACACAATAATATAACTCTTTGCCTTTCCCATAGGAATAATATGCACATATATTAGATTGCCATACAATAATACGATTTTCTTAGATTTGAGGTATCATAGTCACTGTTGATCTTTGTTTAAATTATTTTTTATTCAATAATAAAAATGTCCATGCATGTAGAGTTGTAAAAAAGTATGTTTTATATCAGCATTAATTATTTCTTCAAGTAGATAGTTGAACCCATATGAAATCATCAAATTCCTCCACTACGTTGTGCATAACTTGGTATAAAGGACAATGGCTTATGTACCTTTCTATTTGTGGCACTTAGAATTACACCATATACAAAAGGGGCAAATAGTATCAAAGAATTGCAAGATCTGAAGCTTATACAACTGGGGGGGCTCTGTAAGAGAACACACAATGGCCAATGCAAAGAACGTATGAAAGCAAATATTTAGTTAGAAAGAGAAATCTTAGTAAATTGCAAATGTTAAAAATCGGACAATTATTTTTCCAGCTCAACTTCCCCTTAACCACGATCCCAATTATGCCTCCAACCGTTCCAAAGTATGGCACAGGGAAAGTTAAAGAGGAATGACTTAGAGGCCTTAATCAACTGTAGTTAAAATAGCTTAATTTTGATATTTTTATAAAAATATTAGAGCACTTGAACACACCACTTGAGCTCCTCCCAAAGCTTTAAAAAGGGCCTCAGCTAGCTAGGCGTCCTGACACTTGAGGTTTTACCCAGCTTCTGGAGGGCTAATTGTTACTGACAATGTAAAGATGATAATGGGTATCTATCTATTGATAGATACCAATGAAATCCTTTTAGAATTGACCTGAGAGACTTAGAACACTCTAAAGCCTCTACAATATGAAATGAAATCACGCAAGAATCGACTCCTATTTTGCCCCTTAACTCCTTAATCCCCATCACCCTCTACCTTCCAAGGATCTATTACATAATAAATCTGGCAAATGATTATCCAGGCAAACCTTTACTTGCTTCTTCCAGTGACAAGTAGCTCTCTACCCTACAATGAAGGCCATTCCATTTTGAACAGTTCTAACTGTTCTACTGATGCCGATCCCAGATCTGCCCTTGGTATGTAGAATGCAAACCCAGAAAGCCCTTTGAAATGAGTTCTTTTGAGCTGTAAAGAAAGTTAATTCCTTTTCTACACGATTTCCTCAATTATCTGAACACAGCTCTCATATGAAACCTATAATTTTCTTTTCCTATTAAATATCTCCAATTCCTTCAGTTATTGCCTGGCTGTTAACATCCTCCAGACATAGTTGAGTTTTAAGAAGGACACAGACATTGAATATAATACCCAAAATGTGATTGACCAGTACGAAGCTTGGCAAGACTCCTTGTTAAATACCAAACACTGTAGAATCATTCCAGACTCCCATTAAAGACTCACGTTTAACTGAAACACCTAAGAAGTTTTAACTCTGGCAGAATACACGGTTCACTCTTCTTGCCCTGTACTCACACAGTTGACTTTTTAAAGCTTTTTTATTAAGTGTTACCAACAGTTTTAGAACATCATCCTAGCCTGCAGAGTTCTGAAAGTTCACGCTTCCATTAAGAGACACAGAAAAACCCATAAACTCATTTAAACAAAAATAATTCAAGATTTCCAGGCATATATTAATTTTGCCCATCTCCACATTCAGTACTTGAGTCTGTCTCCAGAAGACCAATGATATATTTCTATCTGTTCATGTACCAGACCCAACAGTTTAGACATGAGAGACATTGGGAGAGATTAGTAAGAAACCCAGAGATATATTCCTCCATGTGTTACAGTTCCAAGATCCACCAAAATAAGTAATAGTTCACAACAATGAGTCTGAATGGTTCTTTCCCTTTCAAATAGAATCAACACAATTGCAGTTGATAAAAAGAAAGCAAGTTCTCTTGGGGAGGGGTTGTTTTAGGGATTTCTGTGAGGTTGAAGTAAATATAAGAACTTACATTCTTTTGTAAGGAGTTCTTCAGCCTATTCTCCCTGTGGCTCTCTTATTCATCTTTTTTTTTTTTTTAACATAGGTTAGTCCAAATGAAAATATTAACACTCCACTATTAGTAAGTACCTAAATGTCTCAAACACTTCTCTTGAATTCAATTTTGTGTCTTTTTCTTTTTTTCAAATTACCCATTTGTGCTCAGCTTTGTGCTTCCTTCTAGACATAGACTCTTTAGAGTTCTCCTGGAGCAACTGTGCTTCCTAATTCATAGGTAATTTCTAAGAGAATATGACAACACCTGCTCTCACCTCTTGACCCTTTTAGGCTGAATTTGAATGAATGATTCAACACAGATCATCAACCTGACTTTCTCAAAGGAGATTTTAACATTATAATAAATATATGTGGCAGAAAGGTTAACTTATCACTTAAATATGAAACAGATTTCTTTATGATCTGCATATTCATGAAAACAGACAATAAGGTATCATTAAGTGGGAAGATGTCTTCAAAGAGTACTGTCAACTCATCTATCCCTACCTGAGAAGATATTTATTAGAAATCTTCAGAAGCATAAAACTCTGTGTGCATCCATAGTTTGGGGTTTTTTTCCCCCATATTCTCCCTGACCAGAGGATTATATTTCCTGACCCTGGCAAATGCCTGAGCCATTTCATTGAGCCATCTCTAGTTGAACCACCAGTAAAAATAATTCTTCCCCCAAAAGCCTAATGAATATTTTGCCTGGAGTACAAAATTGTAATGCTTCAGAATATTCCCAATGCCTCATGATCCCAGGAAGCTCTACAGGTTCTTAGGTCACACACATCCACTTATATTAAGCACTAATGCACATTAAGGAAAACAGAATTAAATTGGAATTAAAGTGGAATTAACATGGCCTCAAACCTAAAAAGTTCACAGCTGGTACTCCAACAGTAGTGATAATGGTCAATAACAAAATTTCCAAGGATTACCACTTAATCTAATTATCACAAATATCCATTCAGAGAAACTACAGATATAGATATAGTTTAGATATAGGTCTATCTATGTATAGATATAGATACAGATATATGACATTAACACACCAATTATGGTAATGTTACATATATTCATACAACATAATAGAAACTATCTCCTATAATATTGACAGAATAATTTAATTTTTAATGTGACTACATTATTTCCCATTTGTTGAAAATATTCATGGAAAAACCATGTGGATGAAAAATCCTAAGGTACTGAACGGAGTTTCCTGGATTGTGTATCTCTCCTGGAATAAAAGCCTCATGAGGGTTTGTTCTATGTCTGCCTTAGTAAGTACATTATCCCTAGAACCTAATTTCATTTCTGACACACTTCTCTTCAAACAATTTGTTCAATAAAATCTAATGGTCCCCAACATGCTTTCCTAGCCTCCACACTATTCAAAAATGTAACATCTTTCAGTTGGGCTATTGGGGGTTAGGGCAGATCACAGTCCCTGGGAGACATTTGTCCCCTCACCCTTGAGACTGGTTCCGAACAATTTGCAAGGAAAGATTAATTTTCTTACTCCTCATCAATAGCAACAAGTTTAAGAAACTGCTGACCAACAAACAGATCATGTAAGTCTTCTAACGGTCACTCTTGGTCACATTACCCTATTTGGTTTTCTTCATACACTTACCCCAATCTGAAATTAGATCGTGCATTGACTAAATTACTGTTTTTTTACTGCCTGTTGCCCACCTCTAGAATATAAACTTAATAGACAACCTACCTTCCTAGGGCATAAATGACCTCCATACATAGAACAGTGCCAACAAGACTCAGAGAAAGATCACAATACACATTGCTAACAGAATAAACAAAACTGTAGAAAAGAAATGATACAGAATTTCTTAATAGGCAACCTCCATCATTTGTAAGACAAAACATCAGTAAGTTTTTCAAAAGAAGAAAAATTACAACATTAAATGGATTTATTCATTTTAAAGCATGCTATATTCTGATTTTAGGAACATCAAAATATGAATTCTAAAATCAAGAAATATATTTTGGCTTTGTCTTCTTAAAATTACTCAAAGATTTATACAGTTGTCAGAGTTCTCGTCAACATGGATTAGAAAATGCCTTCCTACTATGTGATAAATCCCATGACTCGTAAGAAATAAAACACGTTAGTTGCTCTGGGAAGGTTTCTAAATGATGACCTTCCAATTTCTCTTGAGCTTTTAAATTTTTTTTAACATTTATTTATTATTGAGAGACAGAGACAGAACATTAGCATGGGAAGGGCAGAGAGAGGGGGAGATACAGAATCCGAAGCAGCCTCCAGGCTCTGAGCTGTCAACTCAAACTCACGAGGGACTCAAACTCACAGACTGTGAGATCATGACCTGAGCCGAAGTCGGACACTTAACCAACTGAGCCACCCAGGTGTCCCTCTCTTGAACTTTTAAAACGCTGAAATTACCTACTGACCTCAAAGGTTTTTCGATTAGGAAACACCAATGTAGTCACATCACCTCATTTTAAAGAAGAGAATGAACTGAGACCCAGAGGTTCAGGGATTGTTACCTCAAAGGCTGGAGAAGTCTCTCATTGCTACCTCTCTTTCACCTTCTTCAATGACTCTTTCTACTTTGCTAAGAAAAAACACTTTGTACAAACCATGGTACATAAGAGGAGCTCAATATATGTCAGTTCCATTTATTCCTAGACTTGTGTCGACTGGGAATAAATAAACAAAAAAACCCTAAATTTTCAAATCCTGTAATAGATCTTAAGTTAACTGCATGGTTCTTTAGAAAGATCTTTTTATAAAGATGTCCTTTATAACATCTGTTGTTAGACTGTGAAAAGTTGCACTGGGGAAAGCCAAGCTATTTCAAATGAGAATCTGCACTGAAATATTATTGTTGTTTAAAAATATAATAGTAATAAGGAGGAGGGGTGGGAGGGAGACAGACCAAAACAGAGAGAAAAATGACACAGAATGTGAATGAGAGAGATGCCAACCATTCCGTAACTCGGCAGGTTTGTCAAGCTCTAGATTTCATTTTAGCCCACTTTGCGGAGTTCAACTCTGATCTAACTACTAGCACGATTTTTGGGCGTCTGTTTGCAGATGCAGTAGAGTTATCAATCCGAACAGACACACAATCCGGGTCCAATGTCACTTCTCCTCATTATGTTAATAGTTAATACATGCAAATGAAAACACTCTAGCAATTTGATTTCTTTGAAGATAGTTTGCATATTGTCTTAGCCATAATGACTGTACACTTCCCTCAGCCTCCATTTATGCAAGGGTAGTTTAGTTCATTTTTATCAGCTCAAGTTCATTTTGGCTGCTATTGGAATGTATGTGCATGTTTCTTTTTTACCTTTTGCCTAATTACCATTCAGGTACCATAAGCAGATTTTTCATGCTATTGGTGTTTTTCTTAATTAAGAAACAAATGAATTCTCCCTAGCAAAAAAGATGGAACAACAGAATAAGATGCCAGGGGCTGATGTTCTGTTTCTTAATTGAAGCAGTTCTATTGTTCGGTGTCGGTAGTAAGGGGGCAGAGATGTCATAAGTGTAGAATGTTAATAGTACAAAAATAACATAAAACTACTTTTAAAAATAAAGAAGGGATACAAAAAAAATGCTGTAAGAGCCTTGAAAACATAGATTTTTATCCACATATTAATTCTGACAGTAACAGAGTAGCTTAATTTACAAATCCCTCACACTTAGAAAGCCTGAGGTTCTAACCTCAGTCCTGAGAGATATGCCTGCCCCACTCTGCTTGTCTAGTTAACTGTACCCTACTTATTTGCTCTTCATCAATTAAGGAGACACCCAGGGGAACAATTTCTTTAATTTGTGAATAAACTATTTCTCTTTTAATTTGCATTCTTCTTTTTCTACCCACAGTAAATTTCAATGTCTTACTGACATATTCAGTAAGTGTTACTACAACCATAAAATACGATGCATGCAAATTCATGCACACTCCTCTTCTATTTTTCCTAAGGTGATGAAAACTTCAAGGAATCAAGATTTTAGGAGAAAGCTGAGTCTTTTACTCACTTCTATACTGATGGCACAAGTCTGGACTAGTGAGTAACATAAAAGATCACATTTTTCTCTTTAATAAAAGCCATGGAGTATTCTTTTACTCATGACTTTATCTCTTTTTCAGATTAGTAAAGTCCCACCTTACTATTATTTAACTTAAATTTCATTAACACATGAAAATCCACTATTGCCTTTTACAATAAACTGAGAGATAAATAAGAAGATTAAATAAGAAACATAGAGTAATATATGTTTACTAAAAGAGAAAGAAGATTATTTAAAAAATGACCCTGGGTATCAATTTCTACATTACTAAGTTTCTACTGATATTGATAACATTGTATTTGCCATCATTCACGCATCTGAGTTATGAATGAGATATACCTAAAAATTAAATAGACTAAAAGAATTTTTAGATATATATAAATAATACAGATGTGAATGAAATGTTTCCTTCTGTAGAAAGGGATCATAACCCACTTGTTTTATCATTAACATCACTGTGTGTAGGCAAGATGATTCTTTATTTATTAAAACTTAATATTTTATGATAATGTGGAATATTATGAAAAAATATCTCTAGGTTACTCTGATAGCATAATTCACGGCTTTTGAGAAGCAAATAATTTTAAATTTGAGAGGACTTTTAAAACGTTCTCTCGAAGTGCAGAAGTGTTTCATAAAGTCATCCCGATGAATGTCAATAGGATAATTAGAAGAGAGTTCTTTATACAAACATCAGTGAGAAGTAAATTTGTAACACACAAAATTACATATGCACACTGAGGAAAAGATCACGTGTACTGCCATTACAAAATTCACAATCCCTATTTTTTGTGAAAGTCCTAAGATAAATTTCAAAGATCTTTACGAACTCACAAAATCTGATATCCTACGAAACTGTCAAGGGATTTCTTAATCCGATTGCTTTTCATTTTACTAATTTTATTTTTTTTTTAATTTTTTTTTCAACGTTTATTTATTTTTGGGACAGAGAGAGACAGAGCATGAACGGGGGAGGGGCAGAGAGAGAGGGAGACACAGAATCCGAAACAGGCTCCAGGCTCTGAGCCATCAGCCCAGAGCCTGACGCGGGCTCGAACTCCCGGACCGCGAGATCGTGACCTGGCTGAAGTCGGACGCTTAACCGACTTCGCCACCCAGGCGCCCCTCATTTTACTAATTTTAAACAAAATTGTGAACCATCACCAAAAATAGATCTATATGTATGTTTTCCTTATACTCTGATACATTAGAAGAGGATCTACACTAGTCTATTTAACAGAGTCACTCACATAATAATAAAATGCTATGTGATATTCATTTATTGAGTTGTTTTTGATCAGGCAAACTATGAAATAAGATCTGGAGACAAGTCTTTTCTTTCCTCACTTTCTTGAGCTTCTATAATATTAGGATGGCTGGGAAAAGGGAAAGAAGCCAAGCATTTGGAGCGATGAGAGGTATATATCCTATATCTATGGAAGTATAGACCAGAATGAATATAATTTTCGTAAGACTGTTTCTAGAAACCCATGAAATTTTACTATTTCTTCAAATTCTTCAAGTAGAGTCTACAAATGCCCATTATCAACCTTAATCCAGAGGCAAAATGTTGAGACAACACATTTTCCTACCCTTGCAGCAGTGTGAAGCTGCTGTTTTTCCCCACCCTCACCCCCACCCCGTCTCTGACTTGCTAGCATGGTGTCCCTGCCAAATTCTTGGCATTGGAAGAGAGAGGGAAGAGGCCATACCATAACGTGTTGATAATGAGGAGATAGAAATAGCAAACCAGCTGGATTGTCCTAATAAAGTATGTCTGGGATTTAGAGACACAACAACTATGTGTTCAGGTCATCCAAATGCATTTTAACCAATTGGTTACTTCAATGACCTTTTCAGATACTCCACTCAGGATCTTTCTAAATGAAATTTTGTGCATTAGCTCTAACACTGTTTGGATAAAATCTCTAGTACTCATGGTTTCTAGGGATATGACTATAGCCAAGGCACTTCATGTTATTTAATACCCAAAACTTAGAAAAAATGGTCTATAACAGATTTCACAAATTTTAAAA
Source organism: Lynx canadensis (assembly GCF_007474595.2). NCBI lineage: Eukaryota > Metazoa > Chordata > Mammalia > Carnivora > Felidae > Lynx > Lynx canadensis. Next base: position 32,615,103 of record NC_044320.2, read on the forward strand.
ACATGTACTGGTTTATAGCTACATATGGATAATGAACAGATTACATTTTACTATGAATGTTTGTTATACTGAATTTCCTAGTGAAGCTTGAAACATTTTCTTCCTTGGGAAAAAAAAAACTTAAAAAATTACTTGGGGGCTGTCAGAGTAAAAAAGTTCAATTATTTAGGATATTCAACAAGAGCTATCTTTTTACTCCAAGTAGGAACACTATTTACAAAAAAAGAAAGTACTGCATTTAAATAGCCATCTATTTTAAAATATGCAAGCCAAATACCTTTAAATTTATATTTTGGATCTCTGGGGTTATTTATTTCCAAGACAAGAATAATTTATTTTCCTGGATTCGACCTCAAAAATGCCAATAATAAAGAAAAATGTTTTGCTAGCGTATGCCTGATACTGTCCTAAACTCTTTGCAAGTATTAATTGATATAGTGTTTACAATGAACCCACTGTAACAGTTTCTTTAATAACCTCTTTTCAACAAATGGAGGAAACTGAGTCACGGGTTCAGCAACCTGTTCAAGGACATGTTAAAGGAAGCAGCAGGGCTGGCATTGCAACCCTGATATAAGACTCCAAAGTTCTGAATCAAGATACCATACTCCTTCCCTCTCTCGGGAGTGACTGTACACAATCAATCACCTTCTAAATACAAAGGTTAACATGTGTCTTTCTGCCCCACATCCATTCAAGTAGTATTCCACAGGCATCCATTGCATTGTCCTGAAGTTAATAGGGAAGTTTACCTAAACTCTCATCTCCAAGTAGATTAGCTTGGAAAATTATTTCTTAGAATGTTCAGTCCTACAGGCTAACACATTTCCACAGGGTGACCATGGAGAGGCAGCATATCATTTGATCAGAATACGCCGCATGCCGCATTCCACCTAATTCTGAAAATGGATCCTCATAACAGAAATAATTCTGATGACTTCTCATGTCAGAAATCAGTTATCCTAGAAATGCTATATGATCTTCCTGGCAGAGGCAGTTTTAACCAGATCATCCTCAACAACTTCTTCTACTACCCCTTGCCCTGGGTCTATTTTTGGTACCAACCACTAACTTTATCATCATGAAAACCACTTGTGGCTTTTCAACACTTGATGGTTGGGACATCAGCAGGCCACAGGGAAGCAGGGGGCTGGATCTACTGTGGGTCTGTTTTCCTCTGATACTCCTCTAGATCTTTAGGAAGAGAATTCTTCATGACAAGAAACCTCAAGAAGGCAAATCAAAAAAAGAAAGAAAATGGAAAGGAAAGGAAAGGAAAGGAAAGGAAAGGAAAGGAAAGGGAAAGAGAAAGAGAAAGAGAAAGAGAAAGAGAAAAAAAGAAAAAGAAAAAAAGAAAAAGAAAAAAGAAAAGAAAATAAAAATTTCCAAATAAATTATCTTCTTGTAAAGTCACTGCATAATGCCACTGATTAGATGAGTTTACCTCCCATTTGACCATGCATCCTAGTGGCACCCCTGTCCAAACTAAGAATGTAAAATACAAAAACAATAAAATTTCAGAATCCATAAATGAATGAAACTGCCTTTTGGTCATATATGCCAATGAGGCTGAAAATATTAGGAGGCTCTTGCCAGGTAAAAACAAACTTAGCAAGATGTATTAACTTCTCTAGACTTTAGGCCCTTCAAATAAGAGAAACAAATATTTCATTTGTTTTCAGATTATAATTTCTCTCAACTGCATACGTTAATTCTTGCCCACTTCTTTAAAATTATCTGACAAAAATTCAACATAGTTTATTTTCTTTTCGATTCTATGGTAACTATCAGAGGTCATTTATGGTGGCATTTATGAATGAAGACCATCATGGGTTTTTTCAGGGCATTTTTAAATCCCACCGTAACTCTACGCATTAGCCTGTGCCTTGCACTGGTTCATTTCCTGCTTTGGCTGCTGCTGCTGCTGCCGCTTCCCGACGAGAACAGATGAAATACTTCGGAAGATCTTCGTGAACACAAAATCATTAATAAGGTGCAAAAAGGAGCAACATATACGGCCAAGAACCAATTTAACAATCTATCTGCCTATAGTAATCTGAAGAAAAATAATAGGCATCTTAATATCACTCCGAAGGGACAACACTGGAGACAGGTTAAAGATGGACAGTTCCAAAGCAGAGCAGGACAAAATTTCTGAACTCAGAAAAACAATGTCATGGGGATAAACTTCTTTTGGTAAAACAAGGCCTGTAATAGTACATCAGATTCTAAAGAATAGATCTTTTATCTAAAATGAAAGTATCAAAAAACTATTAATCTGAGGTTAATAACATAGCCATGACCTATGCTGAGAATAGAGAAATACTATACTTGGAGAAGCAACGTATTTAAAATCTTTTTCTCTGTGCTATTTCCTTCTCAAAAGTAAAACAGAACTCAATCTTCCTTGGAGCGCTCACTTTTGGTATATTCTCACATTAAGCTTAATAAGGACTGTAGAAAAATTTATCATTATAGCTATTCTCCCTCACCGTAATGTCTGAATTAGACAGATACTGAAACATTTTATCAAATATTTTTATCCATTTCCTATCCTTTCTTCCCAACCCCCAACAGTATCTCTACCCTCCCAACTACACAACTGAAGGGAAGATGAGTAATTTAACACTTAGAGTGGCAACATATACTTGACTATTTTCTGCCCTCACCCCACCTCCCGCAAAGGGATTTATTAGTAGCGGTAACTGGTAGTGGCCTTCTTCACTGGTAGTGAAAATAGCATCTGCATATGCACTTTCCAATGTAGGCCTCTGATTTTTTTTGTGTTAATTTTCATTAATGGCCTTAATTTGTAATTGTTTAAAATTATAATTGGGTAAAAAATTAAAATACTATCAAAAGGCACACAGTGGAAAGGGAATCTACGCCTTACTCCAAATTCCCAGTCCTAATTTCCAGAGAAATGCATCACTGATAATTTCATACACCATTTTTTTCAGATTTTTTTCATGAAAAGATATAAATATCTATGTATCCATTTATTCTTTCATTTTCAACAATTTTTTTTTTAACTTTAGAGGTCTTTGAGATGCTTCCATTATCAGAATGGGCATCCTTTATAACACATAAACTACAATGAGGATAACACCATAATTTTATTTAACCCCTTCCCTATTAATTTCTAATTTTTCGCTGCTACAAACCATCCTGTCACCAGCGCACACATATGAGAGTTTCTATGGGGTACGTGGAATCGCTGGGTCCAAGAGCATATGTGCAACTGTAATTGCTATAAAGTGCCAAGTTGTCTTTCAAAGAGGTTGAAGCAATTGGCAATCCTGGTAACAGTTCTTCTGCCCACTTGCTATTGAAGATTTCTCCCTCTCGACATTCAGTTATAAAATTAGGCTAGTGCATATGGATGAATGGAAAGCTACTACCAAAGACAATCTCATGAGTTAAGTACAAACAGATTCAATTAAAAAGATACTGTTCTGTTCATTTATTTTTGCATGTGCTGTCTCGCCTCAATAAAATATTCATACTAAACTACTCAAAGCACAGAGAGGCATGGTTTTAGCCCTGTGCCACAATGCTGTTATTAAATCTACATCTAAAAGTTAGAGGGTAGCACAGAAGGACTAAGGTTGAATGTAGGATCACAATAATTGTTAAATGTAACAAAATGAAAAGTTGACTAAAACCCACTGCCATCCCATGAGCTTCCATCCTCTCCTGTTACCAAATGACAATTAGGTAAAAGCCATGTAACTATCAAGCACATTCAAAAGACAGTAATCAGGCTCTATTTTTCAAAATCTGCAGTGACCATCAATTACCTAAAGGACAAATTCAAGTTCTTTAACATGGCACACAAAACCCCTTATTAAAACTCCAGTTCTAAGTCAGCTTTCAAGCTGCATTCTCTGTCACTCTTTTCCATCTTTGGGCACAACTACTCACTGGACCTTGAAAATGTCATCTTCTTTAATGCCTTTCTGCTCTTGGCCAAGCTGTTGATTTCTGCCAAAATGCAATTCCCCCTGGTCATGACTGGATCTCCTACTCATCTTTCAAGACCCAGATTATGTAAGACCTCATTCTAGAGGCTTATCCAAACTCACCAAGTCATCTCAGTGCCGCATCACTTCATACCTCCATCTATTGTGAGTAAATCATAGTGTGCAGTAAGTGTGACTTCCTTCCTCATTATCTAATGCGCTACTGGAGGGGACAGACTATAGTTCGTTCACTTTTGTATTCTCCCCTCCCCGTGGCTTAACACACTACCATAATTGATGCTTGCCTTATGTGTGTTTAACGGCCGTTGCATGAAAAATAGGAGTTAATTTAAGGCATGCAGGCAACTTTTTTTTTTTCCTTAGGTAGACAACTGCAAAACCAACTTTGGCAAAAGATATGCCACAGGAAATGATGGTGGATTCATTTAGCCAATATCCTTTGAGTGTCTGTTGTGTGCCAGTTAGTCTTCTAGCAACTGGAGATACATAAGTAAATAAAACCGGATCCCACAGCCATTGAGTTTAGACTCTGGTGAAAATTATCTAATAAGCAGGGAAACATACCAACAAATAAATAAGATAATTTTAGGTAACTATCAGTGTAATGAAAATAAAATCAGGTAATGGGCTAAAGAGCAAATTGAGGCATGTAGGGGGGCCAGAAATAATAAATAAGGGATTAAGGAAGGCCTACCTGAAGAGTTGACACGTTAAGTGAAAAGTAAGTGGTAAGAAGGAGCCAGCAATATAAAAATCTAGGGAAATAACACTGCAGGAAGAAAAGCAACTTGGCATGTTCAAGGAAGAGAAAGACCAGTAAAAATGAAATGTGGTGAATGCAGGGGGTTTATGGGGGCTAGCCAGTACAGGGATTGGGAAGGGAATTGGCACACGTGAAGACGGTTTACCTGATGGTCAGATGAGACACGATGGCAAGGAGAAGATCATGGAAGGTGTGGTAGGGCACAGTAAAAAGTTCAGGAATTAATTGCAAAGGGCATCCACTGGGGGAACATTTAAAGCAGCAAGATGATAGGATTTGACTTTATAGTTTTGAAAAAAAAAACAAAACAAAAATGAAACAATTCCTATTGGTATGGTTACACTTTAAAATGTAACAAGTGATAATATAGACACGCATACAGAAATTCTTAGAGTGGTAAGGTTCGGGTGGGGCTGAGAAGCCCCTGAGTATTTCATGAAAACCTCTTCCCAGAAAAATTCTTGAATACACTAATGTTGCATGAAATGTCTAGATATTCACAAACTCCTCAAAGTTTATGGATCCCAGGATTAAAAGCCTTGAATCAACATGGAATAATTATTTTTTCTTTCTCGGGATAATAAGAACAACGTGCAGTTAACATCTATTTCGCCTCTTGTATTACCTAAGATATCATTTCTCAATATAAAGAACACTTTACTAACTAACCAGTTTAGAGAAAACAAATCCCCAGCGATCTTCCTTAGTGACATTATATGCCTAAAACCTAATTGTTCTTCTTTTGTTCAAAACAAAACTCACAGACCAAGAGTGAGAAAACATCAAAGTGAATGTCAGACTCATCAGTCTAGCCACTGCATCTTCAAACTCCTAACTCTTCCTTAAATGAGATTCCTGAAGCTATAGGACTAATCAGGAAATTGCAGTCTAGCTGACCAAACAGCTGATTGTTATTCTTCATTTATAAAGACTGCTGATATTAATTATTTTTATGACCTAACATTTTTTCATTTGTCAACTCTAATTTCCCTCAATGTATAATTAGCTATTTTTTCAAATGCAGCTTTTGCCTAGGCAAAATGAAGTGCGGAGTTCAAAACCACACGGCATAACAGAAGCAAACAAAAACACTGAAGGAATAAAGGAGTTGAGAAGGAAGTTATAGACAATCCCTGGTATTGTGGGTGGGGGGGTGGGGGGGTATGTGCATAGAAAAGCAAGTTAAGGGGCGCCTGGGTGGCGCAGTCGGTTAAGCGTCCGACTTCAGCCAGGTCACGATCTCGCGGTCCGTGAGTTCGAGCCCCGCGTCGGGCTTTGGGCTGATGGCTCAGAGCCTGGAGCCTGTTTCCGATTCTGTGTCTCCCTCTCTCTCTGCCCCTCCCCCGTTCATGCTCTGTCTCTCTCTGTCCCAAAAATAAATAAACGTTGAAAAAAAAAAAGTAAAAAAAAAAAAAAAAGTAAAAAAAAAAAAAAAAAAAGAAAAGCAAGTTAATAAACTTTAGAGAGCTGCCCCCATGGATACTCAATAAAAAAACCTACGTACTATCAATGCAATTTGCACTTGATAACTGTTACGCCACCTTAAAACGAGACATTATTTAACTGAATAAATGAAAAAAATGTATCACAGCAATTATGCAGGAAAAAGCCCCGTGTGTCCATTTTTCCCTGGTGTAGCAAGTGTTGACCATCAGTTAGCTACCACCAGTCAAAAGTCCTACTGGACTCCCATCAGTGATGCGGCTATCAGAACAGGATCACTAAAGGCGGCTGCTTCTGCCTGAAGCATCTTTTCTGTGAAGGTTTTTGTAAATGTACCTATAATGATTCTTCACTGTTCCTAAGATAGATAGATAGATAGATAGATAGATAGATAGATAGATAGATAGATTCATTCCATATTAATGTGTGTAGAAAAGACCAAGTCACTTTCTCATGGCACCTAACTTGGAAGTATTACTGATCACTGCTGAAATGGCCATCAGCCCCCTTCCCTGATCACTTACTATGAGTACCACTTCAGGTTCTGGTGCAAGTGCATCATACAGTATTCCACTTATACTATCAGCAATACAGCACCTTGCAGAATTCATCTTGCTGATATTAAACCTACAGTATTAGCCGAGACCCAACTGTCCTTTGGAGATCTGACCCTTAAAACTCAGAGAAAAGCGACACATCCTAAAGGATTTCTAGAGAGTATCAAACTGTACTAAATCTAAATTCAAATCCAAGGTGTTGTCCAAATTCCAATACTATCACAGTTGTACTAATTTTCATGGCCAACACAGGGAAGTGTTTTATTCTAAAACTAACCATTCTAATACTTTTTTCTTTTCTTTCTTTCTTTTCCTTCCTTGTTTCATCTAAGAATATTTATCCTAATTATTAATTATGCTCTAACTTAAAAGTGATCTAGAATTTTGTTCTGTAGTAGCATATAAACTAGCTAGCATATATTTTTAAGGTGCTTTTAATATGTGCCAAGAATTTGGGGTTTTCCATGATTAAAATACAAAGAAACACTGTAACAATCCTCGCACCAGCAAGATTAGAATTCAGCAAATGATAGCACAGTCACTTACCATGGCCCTTTATGAAATGTAAAGTTCACCCAATGTGCCAACCCAGGTTTCCCCAACTCTGACATGTCTAAACTGCATACTAGAATACCTTTTCCCCTAAGCTTTCACAATATGTAACACCAAAACACTTGGGACTGATACCTCTAGGTTAATTTATATTGTAATTCCCCCCCTCAGGAATCCTATATTCCTCCATAAACATTATTTTTTTTAAATACTATAAGCTTGGCCAGTTTATGTGTTATGATTATTTTTACAACAGTTTACCTCACAAGATTATAATTACATGAAATATGCAAGAGTCATTATATACTGCAAGGTACCATATAACATGACAGAAGTATTAAGTAAACATACCCTCTTGCCCTTTATGACATAAACAATATAAAAACATTAGATTAAATAAAGCAGGAAGGTAGTCACACATTTCTGTTTGTAGACTGAATCTTCATGCCTTTAAGTGACTATCAAATGTTAGGGCCTGGACCTAAAAAAGAAAGAATGAAATATTAATAACGTCCCATCTTGTGGGAGCTCGGCAGTACTTGAAGCTACACAGAAAGCGACCTTTTTGTCCTTCAGGCTTGCCTACCAGGCCCCATCTTCTATCGCAAAAGCCAAATCATCTGATCCCAAACTAACTGTCAACTGCCTGTGATGGTGGGGAAGCCAGACATCAATCAATCAGGTTTTATCAGACGCTCTCTTCGTTTCTCTGTTGTGTTCATCTTATCATCTGACCCAGTTGTAGCCCTGACTTCAGAAGCTTAAGCAACTTGATGACAAAATACGCGCCTGTTTGTCCAAGATGCACATTGTTAAGAAGTGGGGTGATATTTTTAGCAGCTACCTAATATATTTGCAAATGAACTCTTGCATATTTCAGATTTACACAAGCCCCATGGTGGTCAGTTTCCCCTGTGCCCTGGGTCTGTTCTTGACTGTGGGAGGCCCAATAAATCCAAAACACACAGGAGTACTTAGGTACAGGTCAAATGTCATTGGAAAATGTGGTTATGTTCATGACAATGTAGGCAGAAAGTATCAAAAGGAGAATTTCAGGATGTCACTGCAAGAAAAGAAAGACCTAACTGAGGAAAGCACACAATACAAATTCAGACAGTTTTATCCCAAATAAAAATAAGCCGGGAAATTAAAAGCCTTTTTATGTATTCGTATTGACTGGAGTCTCAGAAGGGAGAAAAAAAACTGTTTAATCCTTCAATGCCATTGCCAAATCCATGTGAGCTGGCCCCCTGCTCCACTGACACGCTACAGAATATATTCCTATACATAAGGTGGGTAAGGAAATGATTGTGACATAAATTACGAATCTGAAATTTTAAAATTCAAAGTAAGATACCTGGTAGAGAATTTTTATATGAAACTGAGAACTGCTAATTATACAGCTACCATGCAGCTCGAAGTTGTCTATGTTGGCCTAAGTACCTATCTATTTGCTTAACTCTGTCTTCTTTATTCTTCAAGGAGCAATTACATTTTTAGATTTTCCCTAAAATCAAAACAACCTCCGTAACATAAGATTTTCATGACTAGGCAAGGCTATCAACGTGCTATCCAACTCTCAAAAACTTCACTCGTCTGTATTTTACAAGGCTTTTAAAAGCAGCATAAAATTTATCCACAGAATTTATTCACATAATACATACCTTAACCATATAAACATGGGCTATAAAAACCACAAAGTATTACAGCGATATATTTTGACATGGATGAAAATGCACACCATGAAAATAATTTGTACATAATGAGAAACACATCATTCCCAAAGATTCCCACTGAATTCACAGGGTTTTATAAAAAAACAAATGCCTTTGAACTTCTCAGCACACACAGTGAGCAAGAAGGCTTACCACTATATGGCATTTTACATTTTGGAGGCACTAGATATGGGAACTAAACAAGCTTCCACTTGCGATATGAAAAAAAAAAATTCCTCTTACATAACTACTGTAGGAAATTTAAGCTTATACTTAAAAATTTCTTGAATATCAAATAAACTAAAATCAATCTGTGATATAAATTTTGGTCACTGAATTATAAATAATCTGATCTTGCAGCTGAATTGTCTGAGAACCTTTAAAATCACTCTTCCAAATTAGGTAATCTAAACGTAGGAAAAGCAACAGGGAAATGAACCACATTGAGTGTATTTAATTATTATTTACTATTATTATTTATTATTTTCATTATTTTAAACACTACTTAATAGTATATGGTTTTTAGCTACATTGTGCATAAACTTAGAGGAATCTGGCCCTCAGCTGGATTTGAAGACTTGTCAATTCACTATTTTTAATCTTCTAATCCCCAGTTTATTACAGCCTTACAACAATTTCAGAATGTACCAGAGTAAAGCAAGTTCCAGTCTTTCTTAAAGGGTATGCCTTCACTCTATATTCCAAAGGAACATATAATAAGAAAATTAAAAGTTCTAGGTTAATAGACAATGAACGACAAATATTTGTCCATAACTCTAAATTTTGTAATTAATTCTTCACCCTATCCAAGGTTAAACAGTTTTGCAAATCTTGTACTAAGAAAGAGATTTTTGGAGGTTATGGCTGAAAAATCTATGCCAAGTAACTCACACGTGTAACAAATTTTCATAGGCAATACTACATAGATGTCAACTGGTTGGAAACTCTCTTTTATTGTCTCAGTAAGAGATACTCGCCAAAGTTTTCCAAACATAGACTAGAGTAATTCATATCTTGAAAAGAATTTATCTTTCTAAGAAGGAAATCAGATGAAAAATAACATTAAACATATCTTCAATTAAATGCCCATTTAAATATAATTTTAGATACAATTTAAAATTTAAACAAAAAATTTTAAAATTGGTTTTTTACAGCCTACACAAAAACTACGTTCTGTAACTTTCGTGTAGGCTGTTAAATTATATATATTTGATATATTTACGATGGCCTAATATAAACTATTATATCACATATATCTTTGTGATAGTTGTTTTGATAAATCTGACATTACCAAAAGCTAAATGATGTACAAGAAAACATCAGACCAACACCATTCAACAACTTCTAGCAAGTCAAAGGGGAGCACTTTCACAAATAAATGAGACTAAGCAGTCAATGGCAGATGCCCAGAAGAAATGTCGTATTTAACATGAAATATTATACCAGTGCCTCTAATGAACATCCTCTTTGTTTTACATCTGTGGGGGTATTATCAGAATATTAAGTGATAACTAGCATTGCCCTGCAGACTCTACAAAGAGTTGAATTCTAGCTATTTTATGGACAATGCCTGGAATGAACAAGCAATTATATGGCATTGAGTTATAGCTACCAGGTACTCAACATTCATTTTTAAAATCTCTAAAATCATGAGATACAGATACAGTTCCCCCCACCCACCCACACAAACATATATGTTTATTCAGTGCCTACAAGTTTTTTTAGGGCCTGCTCTAGAGTATTTCAGGCACTATTTCTAAATCTAGTTTTGTTCTTTATCATGATTTTTAAGAAGAATGAGACCAATTTCCAATGACCTGATTTAGGGGAAAAAAATGTTCATTTTCAGTGATCACTATCTTAATAATAGCAACAAAGTAACATGTATTTTGTCTCCTGGGTTTAGCAACTTATGATCTTCTATTACTTTTGCAAACATTCTTCAGAGACATCTACCCTTTGAGCTTACTACTTTAGGATTTCCCTTATTAACAATGAATATTTAATATTTAAAAAATTCCCAAATAAATGTCTTCCTTGCATTTGAAAATCCATAGCAAAACTCGTGGTTTCAGACAGGGGATTCATGACCTCACACCCAACCTGAAGCAAAACTGGTCCCCAAAACTACTTTTTCAAGTAGTGGGTGTTATAATAATGGACCAGGAAAGAAGGGATGGAAGAGAAAAAATAATAGTCTCTTATTTTAACATCTGAAATCGTGACCCAAACCAATTTACCTCGTAATTATCACATACTCATTTTCAGAAGTATTTGTCAAAGCACAAATTACTAAGGCTTTAAATAATCCCGACTAGACAATTCTTCTCTACCTTTCTGTCATCTCAAACAGATAGTCTGACAGTAGTGGTAGGACACCCTCCCAGACAAGCCTCTCGGCATTAATATTTAAATCTTACCTATCCCTTGTGATTGGAATTCAGCCTCTATTCGCAAACAAAAACTAAATCAATGTTCTTAGAGTTCAAACTAGATCCCTAAACAGTTTGCCACTCTCTATGCACAGATAAGATAAACTTTCTTTGACCCAAGAGATGAAGTTGCCATGACGATCAGAGAGTCCACTTTCTATATTGATATTTTGCTGATGTAACAACAAATAGAACCAGATCCTGGTGCCGATAATGGTGATTAATTAATACTAATATTGATCCCTACAAGCAAGAGACAAGGCTATTAACTTGAAGCCTGAAAAGTCAATTGTTACCTGTGGCAGAGATACTAGGAACTGATTTGGAAGCATAATAAACAAATGTGCTATCTTTATGCTAATACCTTTAAAGAGATAGTTCTTTCCACCATGCCAAATATTGCCATGTCGGAGCTTATTAATTTAATTGCATTTCAGCTTTTGAAAATATAACCTTATTGAATGATAATACATACTTACCCCTTTTATCTATGGTGGAAACACATTCTCTGGTGACTGAAGTTAACGGACTTCTGCTGTTATTCATTTGGTGAGGGAACGAACTGATACTTTCACACAGTGGCTGCCGTTGAAATAGACAGGGTTTCCAAAATACCTGCAGTGTTCTGAAATGTCCTACTAGTCCTTCAGAACTAGGAAAGTAACAAAAACTCCGAGGGAACGTAACTTGGAGGATAAGGGCTCCCCAAGTTACCATATTCACTGATACTTCTTAGTGGAAAAAGATTGCATTCAGAAAGAAAAGTATTCCTAAAAAGTATATTTTATTCCCAGATAAACCTAATCTTAGATTCTTCACACAGTGTAGCCCAAAATCAAAAAAGTTCCTCTAAGGAGTACTTAAACCTTGAATATACGTTACGTTATTTTGAAGGAAAGTTCATTTGGGAAGGTGTTTTCTTGAAATGTAAAAATAAAGAATGTAGAATGAGTAAAATCAGTGTATTTATTTAATACATGTTTTAAGCAAAAGTTACATATGGAAAAGTGGGGAAGTGATCAAAATACAAATGGTGAGTCCACTCTTGATTTGCCTTAGTTTTATGAAAGGGCAAAAATATCCACCCGAGAAATCCCTCTAGTCCCCCAAATCTCATTTTAGCAAACATATTACCTTCAATCTTATTCTCTCAAAACTTTTTCCAGTGGTAACAACTGGTAGCAAAATGGGCTAATTAGTGTGCCACTTCTTCGTTTTTGTCATGTAAAGGAAGAGCTCATTAGTCCTAAAATATTGCTCAAACACGGATAAACGGAAATAACACGGATGAGAAGCTTTGCATAGCTCAAGACCAGAAGTGAATTACCTTAACTGTAGCACAAAGTTAACTTCATTTACACTGCTATATACAGGCAAAACATAAATACTGATATAGGTTAGCCAACTGCTATAATCAAAGAAGATCTTCATTTATGCCCACAATTAACCCCAAACATATCAATGTATAAAATCTTCGCCTTAACCCTTAAGTACAAAATACAATTTTAAATTAGCATAAGGTAAAAATCAGAGGCAATTCCTCTAATTGCATTGTTTTCTTTCACAATTTAATAGCACCAACTTAAATAATACATGACGCAAGTCACATCATATTTTCTACATCTAGATTTAAATTTTAATTACGATTACTGGTAACCTTGTATGTCTACAGCGAACATTATTCTTTTATGTGAAATTCAAAGAGATGCTATACCCCTTGTAGTTGGGCCGATATAATTATATGACTCTTAAGGTCTCCAATTATATGTTATAGAAAAATTCAAAGTTGTTTGTTTAAAAAAATAAAATGATAGATATTAAACCTCATAGTTTTTCTTGCCCCATAATTTTTCAAATAAGCCACTTTAGAAAGTTACCAGAAGTGGGAAATATAAGAGCTACTCTTTTAATTCCAAGTCATATCACCAAGTTTTAAAACTCTTTTATACCAACGACAGATGGAAACGCTACTGCGTTTACGTTTGCATTGTTGACTGCACTGAACTTAAAAAAAAAAAAAGTGACTTGATGATTAATGATCTTTTGGAGGTAAACTTTCTGGTATGCTCTTTAAGACCTAAAAAACCTGAAATTTGCCTTATTTTTAAAATTCTACTAAATATTCTTACATTTTTTTAGAAAAATTCTATGCATTGATACATTTCAAATTTATAGGTAAATAAATTAATTTTGTTACCTTATAAATAAGGGTACCAATCTATCTATTTTATCAATAAAACGAATATCATACAGGATACATGTTTCTTTTTTACATGGCCAGTGTAAAAATAGGTTTCCCAAAATGTTACTCAGTCGA